>NW_019384999.1:0-32443 GCF_000671375.1 Centruroides sculpturatus | reverse complement strand
GGTCTGTCTTATCAGGTAAATTACTGTACACAGTGTATTCATTAATTTTCATTTTCATGTAGTAAAGGCTCTATGCTTTCATAAAGGAAGTACTTTTCCTTTGTTTAAGGGTATTTTGGCAGTTTATTCTCTGTTGTATTCTCAAGTAAACAATACATACAAGTACAGTACAGTTTTCTGAGGAAACACTCATACTTATTTTTTTTAACCCCATTCCCGATAACCCGGCATTTTCATAAACTCGGCCACCCTTCGGTCCACATTAGGCCGAGTTTTCGAGACTACTGTAGTAATTTTTTTTTGTATTCTTCTGTTATAGATAATGTAATGATTCGAATTTTTTTTTTTCGTGTTTTTATCCGCATCCAATATGAACATTTATTTAAGAGAATAAAAATAGATAATTTCTTTAAAATAAAAAATAGTTTTCATTAAAACAAAAGAATACACTGTAAAGAAAAATTCTAAAACACCCAGGATGAAATATATTTATATAAAGTACATTGTAAAAATACAAAATATTAAAGACTTACATGAATAATTCTTGTTATCATCTTTGTCATCCTCTTTCATCATCACAGGAGCGTGATCTCTTTCATCATGTTATCAATTTGTTTATTCTAAAAATTTTCTTATGTTATGAGAAAATTTATAGAATAAGCAAATTTTTTTTATTGAATTTTAAAAAGTGTTAATAGGATTGAAGGAAATGAAATACTCAGGTAAGTTAATGAATATTTTCACATGGAATAAATTCTAACTTTATTTATTGTTACTATTTTCTTTATAATCAATATAATCAATTTATTAAATACAGTACTAATTTCTAAGACACATTATATATCATACATAGTTATAACACATTATTTATGATGTATATGATAATTTATTTAACTTTAATTTAAAAATATGAAATTTCTTGATTGTTTTTTCAGTTTATGTAGTTTGATTCATTATAACATTTGATAGTTGATATTTTTACAATAATTCTTAATTGTAACATACAATTTTATAATTAGTAATAATAGGAGTCCATAATAATGTTGAAAAAAGAGTAAGTGAACTCCCTCTTCAAATTTGTTATATCAAAAGTCAATCATATGAATTATTTTATTTGTTTTTCACCATTCCTTCTCATCAGTGCAAGACACTTAAATTGTCTAAAAGCAACTTGCTTCTTTTTACATAAAAAGTAACTGTGGTAAGGCTAAGATGGTGATGAATGATTCAGCCTAGAATATGACACTATCAAGATAATGTGTGCTTGCCATTCAATACACAGAAAATTTAAAACATTTTCTTTTAGCTTGTTACTATTTCTTAAATTATGAAATTTTTAAAATTTACGTGATTATATTAATTGCATTTTTTCAATGAGAAATTGTTTGTCTTCTTGTTGAGAAATTTTGTTTTTTAGTCTAATTAAATGTCAGATATTAATTTTCAAATATTTTGTCTTAATTTCAAAGATCTTTCTCTTCTCCTGAAATCATAAGCATTGTAATTGAACAGCATCATATGTTGGCTGAGTAAACTGAAAAATGATCAAAAAACCACTATAAACAGTCACATTCAGATGATGATGATTAATAAAATTTTACTGAACTGACTATGTAAAATACATTTATAATTTTAAAAATTAATTGAAAATTTAAATTTATTTTAATTGAATATAAGTTTTTTCATTTAGGCTGTTGTTGGTTGATGTTAAGTTGCCCTAAAACAGCTTAGTTATTTAAAATCTATTGGCAGTATTTCATAAGTGCCAAACAATTACTTTTGCATGAATCACTAGCAATAAATCACCAAACGATATCGGGCTATAATATGGCTAATTAAATGATTAGTATAAAGTAATTTGACATTAGAGGTAGACGTTAGGCGCCATCTCTTAAGTAAATTAATAATTATAAATTAAATAAATAAATTTAGAACCTTCTGGAATAAATGACGAGGTATATATATATATACCTCGCCGGGTATTACGTTAGCTGGCTGAGTGCCGTTGGGGTCGTGGGCGATGAAGTCGTCCTCAGTCAGTGATGTATTTAACCTAGTAAGGTTATATCTAATCTAATATACTTCTGGAAGCGAAGACTCTCTCGGGGTCCGGGTGGCGTAACTGGCAAGCGCACCGCACGGCAAGCGGAGGTTGCTGGTTCAAGCCCGTCCTGGGTCAGTTCATTTATTCCAGAAGGTTCTAAATTTATTTAATAATTTATTTATTGAATTTATAATTATTAATTTACTTAAGAGATGATGCCTAACGTCTACCTCTAATGTCAAATTGCTTTATATTAATCATTTAATTAGCAATATTATAGCCCGATATTAAGGCAATCGTTTGGTGATTTATTGTATATTTCTCGGGCTTTTGAGTTGTTATTATTTATATCACTAACAATTTTAATAACGCCCATAAGTCAGATTTTATCTATTACAGAAGTTTAGTGAAGCCTTTTTCATATACTCAGCAGTTTTAAGAATTTATTTGTAAACTGAAACTTGATGTGATAATTTTGTTGCTATTTAAAGAAAAAGTTCTCAATATTACAGTCGATACAAATTCTTACTAGTTGGTATTGCAAAGACTTCGTGAAAGCGAAATTTCTCCATTATGATAACTGTCATCCGAATTTAGTACTGTTCTATAGATATTTTTTCCCCACGAGAAAAGCATTATTTTGATGTTTTGAGCACGTTTATAGTTTAGATGTAATCTTAGGCTTTTCTCAACTTTTTAATATTTTTTTTTAAAGAAATGTTTATTTGAATTTTGTTTCCTACAACAGATGTTCATTAGAGGCTTAGCCCTGTAAGAGTTTTTGCAAACCATTCCAGAAACTGAGTTTTAGAAAACATTTGATAAGTGGCATGTTCTTTAGGATCTCTGCAATCAAAAAAGTATTTTGAAAAATATTTTCCGAATATATTTAATGTATTATTTTCGGTTTTTACTTTCCCGTCTGTTGTATTAAATTTTGCAGGGAAGTTTGTTTATTAGGGAGATCGATGCTATTAAATTTTGGTGATTAAAGGTCGAAGGGTGGGGAGATACAGGAATCGTATTAGGATCGGAATTAACAACGATTTTACTGTTATTAGCATTTACAATTTTTTAAAATAAAATTCGTTTCTACCCTCAAAATGAAGCTTTTTGCCATTTTATAATAGTTGAAAATATGATTTTATTAAACTCATATGAGATGGCGCCAACAAATGTTACCTGGAAAGTTAAGCAACTCGTTGCTGGAATTTTATGGAATAGTTTTTATGAAGTTGAGATAATACACTGAATATTAAAGCATAATTTAAGCACATGTTTTCTGGCGTTTGAAGATTTGAATTTTAAATTTAAAAATATTTGAAAATAATTTCAAGCGTAGATACTTGAAAACATTGATTAATATAAGTTAGATTAGTTGTTAGATTACAGTAGAACGTCGGTTATCCGAAAAACAAGTTATCCGAACAACCGCAGTCCCCAATTGATTCGGATAAACGACGCTCTACTGTAGTTAAATTAGATTAGCAGTTGTACTTTTACTATTTCTAAGTATTAGATTTCTGTAATTAAACTTTTTAAAAATATATTATACGATCAAAATAATTGAAAAATGTAAAGAGAAGACGAGATTCTCTTCGGGTTCACATAAATTCTAGATGTACGATAGAGTAAATCATCCGTTAGACTTCTATCACAGATTTGTGTGACTGATGAGAAAAATTCGCTGTGTTGGTAGGATCGTTTCCGGATTTGTGCTCAACAACAATCATTGTGACTGTTATAACAAACTGTTGCTATCACGAAAATAAATTAGAAAGGAAAATAGTTTTATATATGAAATGTTCAGTAAAGAATATTTTCGTCTTAAAATTTAAAAATTAATTGAATAGAACAATAAAATCAGAACCTTGACTAGCTTCTATTGATCGTATTTTTATCGCTTGGTGTCATCTCCACCTTTACAACACGTCTCGTCAATACCGATAAATCTGTTTAGTTTGTACGAGATACATTTTTCTTTTTGATCGAAATATTCGGATAATGCTATTTTATAATTACATTCGAAGGAAGAGACTTCTGAAGAAATGAAATTTAAAAACTGTTTCTTAATCAACGAAATTATGTAACTAAAGATAAATGAAAGTCGCAAATAGTAAAAATTTAAAACTTCTTGTCTATTTAATCGATGAAATTTTGCAGACGAATGAGATGTATACGGCGCTTGCTCCGGTGGGAGGCGTTAGTACGATATTGTAGCGCGGGAAAAATGTAATACGCTCTTGTCGATGATGGAGGAGAAAAACCGCTCTTGTAATTTTGTCTTTTCTCCTCGATTCAGCAAATACACTTCTGTTTTCTTAGCTTCTATCTCTGTAACCGCCGCTTGGGTCAATCTAGGCATTTGGCTCGTACGAAATTTACCTTTCGTAAGTAAGAAATTAAAACTTTTTAATATAATATTGTAATAGATTTACTGATAACTTTCACTGAATATATTTTTATTAAAAAAACAATAAGCTATTAATGCCAATGTTTTAACTCTGTCATGAACAAGAATACTGGAAATAAAAATGAAAAAATATATATAATCCATTATTATTGAAATATAAAACTTTTAGGTTCAAATAATTATTCAACAAACTTCTGATTTTAACTTTTAACCATTTGAATTATTTATCGCTAAATGTAAACATTTAATCGAAATGTAAAGTTTTATAAATATTTATGGTTTAGTTTTACAATTACAGTATGTAATTTGTGAGTGTTTCTTATAGATTGTAAGAAATCATTAACAACTCGCAATAAAAAATAAATAAAAAAATATATTTCTAGTTATCATTATAATTTATTTACAATATTGAAATTAAGCTCTCTGTAAATTTAATTTGTAGCTGTTTTGAAGGATAAAGTATGATTTAAATTAGATCAATAGCATTTCTTTTTTCTAACTATATATACAGGCATACCTCGACTTACGTCGGTTTCGAGTTACGTCGTTCCCGATTATACGTCGCTTGTTAAAAAAGTATATGGAAAAATAAAAATCAAGTTTAAGTCATTTTATTCGACTTTACGTCTGTCCGCCACAAATATTGAAGTCGTAATATCACTAGATAAACGTTTAAAGCACATAAAATCATATTAAAATATATACAAGTATGTACTGTATTTACAGTACACGCATTCGTAAATTTAGATTACTTTTTTTGTACTATATTAAAAACTAAAATTTATTTGTTTGTAAGCTTAAAATAGATTTTTATTAACCATATATTATTTAAAATACTTTCCTAGTGATAAGTAGATTCGGAGACAGGTAAATTCGACTTACGTCGTTTTTCGACTTACGTCGTTTTCCTGGAACCAATTACCGACGTAAGGCGAGGTATACCTGTATATATAATTTTTTTCAAATTATAAATTAATAGTAAGTAATTTATCTGTTTCTAGAGATTAGTTTTGTGTAGTAAGTTTTTTTAAAAGTTTAAGATTATAGAATTTTTCTCATAATGTTTACTGCACATTTTAGATTTTGTTTATTTATCAATAATTTTATTCTTAAATATATATTAAAATTTATATTTTGAATTATTATTAAATTATACAAATTATATTCGATAGTCTTATTGTAGCAGAAAAATGTTATTAAATTAATATACAGTATTATGTATTTCTTCCATTTTTCATAAACATCCTTAAGCAAAATGTAACTAACATGTTACACGCAGTTCTGGATCACAAGTCATTTATCCTCCAGGTTGTTATAATTGAAAGCTAGCGATTTCGTTTTAAATTCTAATATGGTTTTCTCCATTGAAAGTTTATCTTATATTGCATCTCAACAGTCTACATTTATAAGAACAAATACTATAAAATTAAACGCAACGATTTGTATTCGACTGAAAAAGATAAATTAATACATATTTTATAAATTTACCATTGCAGGTGAAAATGACACATTAATACTTAACACAACAAATATTGAATGTTCTTAGACCAAAGAGATTTCAAATACAGGTATACCTCGCCTTACGTCGGTAATTGGTTCCAGGAAAACGACTTAAGTCGAAAAACGACGTAAGTCGAATTTACTTGTCTCCGAATCTACTTGTCACTAGGGAAAAACCATAAATTACTATTTCCAGTTCTGTATTTTATTTATTAATGCATTTTCAATAATATATGGTTAATAAGAATCTATTTTAAGCTCACAAACAAATAAATTTTAGATTTTAATAGAGTACAGAAAAAAGTAATCTAAATTTACGAATGCGCATGTACTGTACTGTAAATACAGTACATACTTGTAAATGTATATATTTTAATATGATTTTATGTGCTTTAAACGCTTTTCTAGTGATATTACGACTTCAATATTTGTGGCGGACGGACGTAAAGTCGAATAAAATGACTTAAACTTGACTTTTATTTTTCCGTATACTTTTTTGACAAACGACGTATAATCGGGAACGACGTAACTCGAAACGACGTAAGTCGAGGTATACCTGTAAATGATTATTACTTAAATAACGCTGTAAAGAAAATTTAAATTAAATTCAGTAGGTATCAACGTATAAAAACGTTTACTGATAAAATGTTCATTTTTCATACGAATTGATACTATCAATATACTGCAATTATTGTGCATTATAATTAATTTAAATATACGCTTCTGGTTATAAATGTAAGAACAAAATAGGTTTTGATTATAGTTTTTATTTTTATGGAGGGAAGTTTCATGTTATGAAATATTTAAATAAACAATACAGAGAACAATAAAAATAATCGTATATTGCCGTTTTTGTCACAATTTTATAATTTTTAAGTATTAAATTATATAAGATAGCTCATTAAATTAATTTTAAAATCTGTCGAATCATTGTTTTATCTGAACAGTTGGCTAAACTTTGTGGTGTACTCCATTTGTTTCGATTAATCTCTGCGGCACACTTTAGCACCGCANGTCACAATTTTATAATTTTTAAGTATTAAATTATATAAGATAGCTCATTAAATTAATTTTAAAATTCTGTCGAATCATTGTTTTATCTGAACAGTTGGCTAAACTTTGTGGTGTACTCCATTTGTTTCGATTAATCTCTGCGGCACACTTTAGCACCGCAAATTCGAAGTAATCTAGTGTCTACATATCATTTTTTGTTTTGTTTTCCTAATTTCGATGTAGCAAACAATGTACAGTATTGTCATTAACGTGATTTAAAAATTGTTTGTTGCTGCTAATTTGAGACATTTTACTCCCATTTAAGTATTGTTTTGAAATATTGGAGTATTATAAGAAGTGTTGTTCTGTTGAAAAAACAATTATCAACAGCCAAAGACAATTTATATAAATTAGTTAAAAATTAAAAATGTGTGTAGGGTAGGATCGGTAATTTGGGATTCTAGATCACCAAATTACCGATTCTTACCCTATAGACATTTTTTATTTTAAACTAATGTGGTGATTGTTTCCACGAAGAAACACCAGATTACCGTTAGATATGGAAGTATGATAGTTATAGTTTTACACCACGGATGGCTGCGTTAAATCCTAATTTGCTTAAGTATAATAATATACATTTAAAAATTATAAGAATTATAAAAGTTTAAAATTTAATCTTCTCACCAGAACTAACTATTTAAGCCAATCTGTAATGCCATTTATTCAATATATTTCATTTGTTGTTAAAGTCTGACGCAAATGTTATATTGGAGTGCTTTAACAAACAACGAAAAAATTATCATTAATTAATATTTAAAGCTTACGAAAATCATATACTGTACATACAGTTTACGAGATATGTTAACAAATACAGTATAGAAGAGATAGTGGGAATATGATTCCACTTACGGAAAGCTACTATCCTTTATAAATTAAAAACTTATTTTGATGTCTAATCTGACAATTATAATCCTCAACAAGTATACTCTCTTGTTGTGGCAATAATTTGACATTTTGACCAGAGCTATGTGCATAATTTTAGTTTCTTTTCCCTCTTATGGCCATTTTTCTACAATGTCTAGCTTTGACAATGGGACAATGTCGTAAAAGCTTACAAGTTTGGTACTTCCTGACTACTGCTGACTAGGCCCAGCAAATAGCTCTTTCCTGTCAGAATCAGTTGACACGTAATCGTAAGACATGAAGTACCGCTGGATTATCATTTCTCTTCTTCAAATTCATAGTTTCACATATTCTTAGCTTCCGCCTTTTTAGGATGATACCCGATGGTCCAGGAATAGGGGGAGAGACTTCGCGGGAAATGAATCAGTAACTTCCTTGACAATCGTGTCAGGTGGATTTTCTTCTGGTACTGTACAGGCAGATGCATCCATTCAGGAATGGAACTAATTCCCTGTTGAATGGAACTAATCCATTTTTTTCAAAACCATAGTGCATTGTCTACAGTAGCAACTTGCAAGTACAGTAATACCTCGACTTACGCTACCCCGGCTTACGCGAACCCGGAGTTACGCGATTTTCAAATCTCGTCGATTCGTCTTTTGTTTGAGCGGCACGCAACTCTGGATTACTCATTCCCCCCACACTATTGTTCGGCTTACATGTTCGGATGTGTCGCGCGGAATCGACACATAGCTACAATTTATTTTGTGTTATTTATTTCTGTGTTTGTTATATCTACGGAGCCTTCAGAGACTCTATGTGGTGATTTCTTGTAACAATGAACGAATCAAAAGACGATATAAGATTAACGAGAACATTTATTAGCTTACATAAACCCGACTTGGATTTTACACACATTGAGAAATTATACCCCGACTTACGCGAATTCGACTTACGCGGTTATCGCTCGGTCCCACCTATCGCGTAAGTTCGGGGTATTACTGTACATAGCACCAAACAACTGAATTACTTGTTACTCACATTATTTCGCACTATCTAGTGAAAAATCACGAACAAATATTTAAAACTAGCTTACCCGTCGCCCATTGCTGCGATCTCAGAAGAAACGAAATTCAAGCAAACTCGTTATGATAAAATTCAATTTACATTTTATCATTTTTATTGAAACTTATTATTATTAATCGGGAAAACATTTCAAAGTGTCGTTTCAATTCTATTTATTTACTGGAGTGCTTGTGGATACACGATATTTTTTGTTTTTCCGTCTGGTGTGTACACGAATAAATCAGAAGGTTTACCGACGCGTGAGCTGGCCACATATGTCCATGTGAGAAGCACGGATTCTCCAAATCTAGCCCACACACTTGCAGCGATTGTCAGAAGTGCGATATTCCCCATTTTTATATATATTTTTTAATCCTTTACAATTTTAATTATTTAATTGCTCCTTCCTCTCTTCCTTGGCATGTTGTGAAATTTCTGATAGTTGGATAATAAACCGTTTTATTGTAATTTGTCTTTTTAAATTATTTTGAGTTGATATTAAAATTTGGAAAAGGGGATCCCTAGATCGGTAAAATAGGCGAATTTCCTCCTACAACTTCGTTGTTGTTCGGGATACAGTTAAGGTTTTAACAAAGTTCGAGTGAATATGTAATTAGCAAAAAAAAAAGTTGAAATAAAGTGATTAAACAAAAATTATTACAAATATCGTAAATAACAGTTCACAAATGCATATATAGAGATATTTTTGGAGGGAGGAAATGGTCTTCACAATTTGAAATCGATCGAACTCACTATGAAATGCTCGTATACACTCGCGTCATCTATCGTAGGATAAATGTACTGTACTATGCCAGAAACCATCGCGGGAGTGTATTAAAAAACTTCCCAAAGTTTCATGGCAATCGGATAAACGGTGTGGTAATGCATGAAGGACAGACAGACAGACATATATTCATTTATATATATATATATATATATATAATTGAATTCTGTGATTTGAGCAATATGATCTGATCATTTTTCCAACTGTAAAGGAGGATGCACACATGCGGTGCATCAAGGAAAAGCGATGTTACAAATGCATCTTCGCCGCGCGGCAGCAAAACCACACAAGCGGCAATCCGCTTACATTTCGGCACATGCGTTCAGTATTCAAGATTGCGAACGATACCCTTACTACCTCTATTCACGTGTTTACAAATTTTGTTTTGTACGGCTTGCTTTATTTAGCTAGAAGATTTTGGATTAGAGCTATTTTCTTGGATGGAGAAAGAACTGGTGTATACAGTGGCGTAGCGAACATAACTGGCGCCCCCTCCAGAAACAAATCTTGTTTGTCTTGGAGACCATTTGGCGCCCCTCTGCGAGTGGCGCCCGGGGCATGATAGACTCCCTTTTCCCCCTCGCTACACTAGTGACAAAATACGCTTATTCCTCGATTAAGGTCTCTCGATAAAGAATACTATTTCGAGTAAGATTATGTTGTTTTGTTCTTTGAATTAAATTGTATATGATTATTTGTGTTAAATTTATTATCCTTTCCTCTTTATTCTGATGTTAGTTCTCGGTTAACGGCGTCGAACTTTCCGCCATCAAAACACCACGCGATTGTATTTTCTCACGTGACTACCAGACGAACTGTTATTGGTTGATAGAAACGCGTCTTGGAGGCAGTCGCAAAAATAGAATTCAACCAACTTTTGCAACATGAGGAAAGCGGCACAAAATCGACTTCTGCGGCGAGAAAAAATGACGTCATTCTGCCGCTTTTCCTTGCCGCGTAACCTCCTTTACTCACCACGTAAATAGAACTGCATTTGCTGAGATTTTGAGCATTCAAATGAAATGTCATCAGAAACATTTTCCATAGTCCTGCATTAATTAGGTGTTATCCTTTTTTATATTTTATGGTTTTAACTCATGATAATTAACAACTAAATTAATAATGAGAATATT
Source organism: Centruroides sculpturatus (assembly GCF_000671375.1). Lineage (NCBI taxonomy): Eukaryota > Metazoa > Arthropoda > Arachnida > Scorpiones > Buthidae > Centruroides > Centruroides sculpturatus. The sequence continues at coordinate 21,608 of NW_019384999.1, read as the reverse complement.
TATGTCGAAATTTGACCTCTCCTCTCACATAAACGCTGTTTGGAATGAACGCAATTTTTAACTAAATGGAGTTAGAAAGATGTTGACAACTATAAAATCAGACTACAAACATTAAGCCAAGTTCAGAAGTTTCAACGTAATTGGGAGCGATCAAATTCCCCTATGTTCTCTGAACAAAATATCCGGTTTGAAAATATCCATACATCAGAAGTCTTATTATACACAAAAAGAAAAAGAAGATAAAATCAGTTTTGGAGATATTATTAATCGATTGAAGTTTTCAATCGTCAGAAATCATTTGACATACCAATTTTTTTTTTAATATGGGAAATGTTAATTTAGATTGCGCTGATGAATTTACTATTGGTATGATTTACGAAAATATGTTAAAATTAATCGATGATTTTCAAAATACAGTGAAACCTTGCTTTGTGGCCACCCCTGAAATTTCCCTGTGAAACTGCATACATTTTAATATAAATCAAACTCCATCTTAGTGGCTGCTGGCCACCTCACTTAAGTGAGCCAAGATAGGCGTGTCTTAAAATGATATTTATTCATGTTTACTTGGCCAACAGAATAAGAAAATGTAACGTTTAAATCTAAAATCTAAACTCAACGTATTTAAAACACTTTAAACAGAATTGAGCTTTTTGATATTGTGAAGGTCCGAAACCCTTTTTCTGTTTTAGATCAGTACAAATCTAGGAATTTTCCTAGTAAAAGAGAAAAGGGGGACTTCTACGGTCAATGACCGAGACGCTCTCCTCGAATAAGAAAAAAAAAAAAGGAGAATGTTAAACTATCAATAAGTTAAATCATCTCTATTTGTTTAACAGTTATTCTATAGACGTTAGTATCAACAAGAAGGGAATAAGAGATATTTCTTATCACCTCTTGGTTGCACGTAACACGTGGTTACGGCAATAAATCGCCTTGTTCATAGTCAAACTCGACGTTTGATATAAACAATAACTAAATAGTTGACCAGGTTAAAGAAATTATTGTCAAATGATTGTTAATTTATGGATGAGAGCCATCAAACCTACAGAAATTTATATCATAAAATCATGTCATCTTGACACCAATATCAATAAATTGAACAAATTTCTCTGTCAATTGTCCGAACTCGCTAGATCCAAATATCAACACACTAGCAGGTGTGCGGATAAATCATGAATAACGTCATAGTTCTCACCCCCTTGAAATCAGTATAAAGAGGGCTCCCGGCCAGTATCGGTGTGGCCTCCAACTTAGAAGGAACTAACGGATTAACGATCCTCATCGCTGACCACCAAAGACGGACACAGATAGATCCTACGAACTACAACTTAGTAAGTAGAACTCTCTCTTTCCTCTCAGGTGGATTAGGGCTAATTCCGCGAAAAGAATATTAAAGAGGATCAGAGACTATCCTCAGTCGAAATACCCAAGATATAATCCGACTAACCTACTATTGTAATATCGGTTTGATTTTGACATTATTATATTTCTTAGTATTTGTAACCCTTTTATATGATATATACTAATTAAATTTATATTATATCTTAATCATGCGTGTTTACTCGTACTCTGTCAACACCTTATCGACTTATCCGCGACCTCCCACTCGATTTTCGCCCTCCTAAATTGCCATCCACTGACCCTGTGAGCGGGACTCACCGCCCCGATGTCGGAAAACGTTTCAAGCTTTGATGCTTAAACCCCGATTCTCACAATATAGTTTTGGAACAGTTTGCCAAGTTCTCCCGATAGATGATATTCAAATAAAACGAACAATTATTTATTGTGATATCGTTACGATGCCGGGCTGAAATTTTTAATCATATTTTTAATTTATTTAATTTAAAATATATGCTCTCCACATCAAATTAGTAGTGTCTTGCCCCTGTATCTCATATGTTCCTGTGGGCAATAGAGTCGTGCTGGCCATCTATTAACTTCTTTCAGCGGAAAAGATTTGAATCGAAAAAACGTGATTTCTGGTTTAGACCAGAAGTTCATATATAGTTAATCGGGACCTCCTGCCCCTAATCTTTCCATATCTCGTCTCGGATTTCATCTATCTAACTCCGTTCTCGAGATTAAGGAAGGACGAACGGACGACAGAGGGAATTTATAGGGCTACAATTCTTTTCAAATTACAGTCCAATAATCTGAAATTTAATTTGTACATTGTAAATAATCTCAAGAATTTGGTAAGGCGAAACACATTTACAGTAGAAACTCGATTTAATGTTTTTCAAGGAACCAATGAAAAAAGTTAAATCACGAAATACATAAAATTCAAACATTGTTAAAAACATACTGGAACTTACAAATACATGTGTATATGCATTCAGAATGGATGAAATTGAGAAAAATATTTCTAGTATAAATGCTTCCATGAAAGCTTTTATTTCATACAATATATTAATCATATACAATTCTAGATACAGTACGTTTTACACAAAGATGATATTGTTAAAACTGTCTTTTGAAAGTAATCAAGGATACTTGCTTGTTTCTTGTTAAGGATTTTGATATGTCTTATTCACTACAGTTTTTAATTCGAAACGTAAAGAAGCACATTTTCGTCAATATCATCATCGCTACTGTGCAGTAAGTACTTTCTTTTGTTTTCTGTGCTTGTTGCTATAATGTCAATGTTTGTAGATGCACTGGAATACTGTAGTCGGATTGTAGAATCTACAGTGAACTTCGAAAACTGACGTGATATTGTCTTACTTGTTATGGCCAATATCTGGAATCAGCAATGGCTGCCAAGGCGCAAAACTATAAAACAGTGGTTTTCAACCCGTGATCCGAGTATTCTACGGAGAAAAAGATTTTAAAATTTTCGTTGCAAATTTATTTCAACATACTGCAACATATTATTTTTTTTGTAGATAATTCCATCTTTACTTTTATTCAACACTATAAAGTTTTAGTCATTGCTTTATTGTTTCGTGAGAATAGTAAACATGGAATTGCTTATCGATTTTTGAATATATTGAATGCGCTGCGTAATAAAAAGTACTGTGTATGAATGGTGTTTTGCTGACTCACTCTTCAGAAAGGTTAAGAACTACTGCTATAGAATGTATCTCCTCACTATCATAAGGCGGCGAAACGATTTCCATAATTTGTTGTACTTTTACGGCTCTTCAATCATACGAATATGAAATACAGTATATTTCTTTTTACCAGGGCTGTGGAGTCGCGTAAAAATTTACCGACTCCGACTTTTCCTTACCATCCGACTCCGACTCCGTTTCATATACATAACAAGTTGGTAAGTAAACGGGAGTCGGAGTCGGCGGATTTTTTGACGACTCCGACTCTGGCTAAAACACCAAAACTCCACGACTCCGACTCCACAGCCCTGTTTTTTTAGTAAAGTACTGTACTGTACAGTACAGTATTTTAATTGATTGAATCCCGTTGCGAACTGCTTACGTTCGCTATGCGTGTACTCTATTTCAACATTCTATTATTCAGTGTTACTACATTAGCCTGTTGAAAGTTTGAATTACTGTATATTGCAAAGTATGCTGAATTGTTTACATTTTTATTTTATTTGTTAATTAATTGTTTACTTTATAATCTGTATTAAACTTTTAGTGGAATTCAGTACAGAACTATAATTACAGTTCAGTTCGCCAATTTTTTCATAATTCCATTTAGGTGATCACTTTACTTGTGTGGCTAGAAATCGTATACCCAGAAGGTGGCCACATACGTGAGATTTTCTGTAAGTAAATACAATTCAAATCTTAACGATCGCGCATTATATGATGTGATTTTTACTTTCTCGGCTGTTTATATATAACAGAGGGAAAGTATGACGATTCGGCAAAAAATAATTCTCCCCAGATTTTTACATTTTTGGACTCGATACCTTAAAACGTCGAGAAATGCAAAAAAAANGTTGTCCGGTTTCAAATTCTGATTTATTTCCACGGACATTTATTAGCACGGATCTATTTTTGGCGAAAAAATACTTTTGTGCATTTTATCGGATATTCAAACAATTGAACTATGTGATACATTGTTTTCGCTAAAATAATTATATACATACTAAAAATAGAAAACAATTTATTACTTTCCCGCTGTTATATATAAAAGGGGGAAGTGTAGCGGTCGATCAAATAAGACCCCACCAAAGAGTTTTACATTTTCGAACTCAGGTCACCTTCAAAGGCCGAGAAATGATTTTGTTCACTCCATTTGAAGCTTAATAACTCCTGTGCTTTTTATAAAAAATTTCTGAAATTTTACAGAGAGATTTGTTTATTAGGGGAATCAATGCTGTTACATTTCGGTGATTAAAGGTCGAGAGATGGGAAGATGAAGGGGATCGTGTGTATTTCCAGTTGGATCGGACTTAATTTTACTTTAAATTTTACTGGTTATTAACATTTACAATTGTTTATAAAACCCATCTGTATCCTCAAAATTAAGCGTTTTGCCATTTTATAATAGTTAAAAATATAAAGTGTTTTTAATAAAATATAACAAATGGCACCAACAAAATTTTAAATGTTGCCGAGAAAGTTAAGCAACTCGTTGCTAGATCTTCTTAGATCATAAATATTTCTTAATATAAAACTCATCTTTATCCTTAAAATTAAGCTTTTTACCATTTTATAATAAAGTCTAATAATAAAATATAACAAATGGCGCCACACACGCAGTTTTAAATGTTACTATTGATAGAAAAGTTAAGCAATTCGTTGCTGGATTTTTCCTATTTTCTGCTGATGTAACGATTTACTAGATTCCATTGACATCATAAGGGTCGGTAATTTGGTTATACTGGTAATGTGATGGTGACGTTTCCACAAAAGTTAAAGAATGAAAATTATGCATTTAATTAATTATAAATCTTCTGATTGTAATTAAGCCTAACAAATGTGTAATCAATTATGATATATCTTAAATTTATTGGAAACGTTTCTTAAAGCATTTTGAGTAATGTTGTGACTGATCGTTTTACATTTCCTGATGATAGGAATATTTTCTTGAGATTTTGATACTAGCACTAACTGTTTCAAAGGATAAAGCATATTTCTCTTAGTTTTCTGTTAAAAGTTATGTCATTCAGTTATTAGATAGTTTTTTACTATGTTAATTATTTACATTCTTCTGGTGTTGGATATAATTTAGATTTTTATATAAGGTGCTTGCTTTTAGTATTGTATTTCATACGAGGAAGATTTTGTATTCTGTTTACAAGTGTCTGTATAATTTGTAATCAATACATTAGAACAATGTTTCTTAACGGGGGCCGGCAAATTATGCAAAATTTCCTTCAGAATATAATAAAAAGAAAATTAATGTATAACCGAATATCGTATTGAAAAGTGAAATAAGAAAGATAAAGTTTTCGTATTTAGTTTTCTTTTATTTATTTATTTCTTCCTATATATAACTTTGTTACTACAGAAGAAATAAATGCAAATATGCTACTTACACCACAGTATTTACTGATTTTATTCCAAAGTAATTCTAAGAAACTATTAATGCTTGGAATTTTAAAAATAATTAGGAAAAATAGCAGGCTTTGAAAATTTAAATGTTTTTGCAAAAGATATGCAAAATCTTTACAAGTTGTGAATGTTTTAGTTTAGTTTTAGCATCGACTTTTGGATCGAATAATAGTGCATTTCTTTCTTATATTGTGTGTTTAGTTTTATTTATTTACAATTAACCCATAACAATGAGCAAAAAACAGAAAGGAACATTAGAAAATTTTTAAATGTAATTAATCGCGGACCAAGACCTTCAAAAATAAAATATAGTGAAGAAAATACTAGTGAAAGTTCCGATGATAATAGTGAAAAAATGCAATGGAAAAACCACAAGTCGTAAAACTGAAGGTAACTAAGTAACATTAAAATTAGAAAATACGATCGTGATTATATCAAATATGGGTTCGTGAGCATAGAAGTTTCAAGAAATTTCATATGCTGAGTAGTAATTTCCAATGAAGCAATGAAACCAAATAAATTATTAAAAAAATGGGGGTGACAAAAAAATTATGAAATACTGTATTTGGTGGGCCGCGAGTATAAAAAGGTTAAGAACCACTGCATTAGAAAATGAAAACGTCAATAGAAAAAACATTACATATTAAAAAATAACAGATTTAACTTTTGGATTTGAATTCGGTAGATACAGATATTAATAAAATTATTTTATTTAAATCTGAAATAAGTTCTCTGTGAAAGGTAATTTACTGATAAAAAAGTGTAATGTCTTAGATTATACAGTGTGATAGATGTTCCTGTTTAATCATTAACTCTATATAGCAAAACATAAGTTTTAAAAAACTATGATAAATTATTAATATATTTACTGATACTTCATAAATTTACAATATAGAACGTATTCACTTTTTTATCTATTTTATTATTTATTTTAAATTTTTTTAAAGAAAATTGTGAAAATTTTGAAGGTTGTTTTTACTTTAGCTTTTTTTTTTCTTTTCTTTTCTTTTTTCAAATCCAGAATTATAAATAAGCCTAAAGTAATTCATTTTTAATGTTATTGCAGGAGAAAATTTTCGAACAAAAATGTATTATCAGTTCGTTGTTATTACTGCGTCCTTTAGTTTCGTAATACATAATATCCATTATGCATTTTGTTGCGCAGTAGCGTCGATGTTAATTTGAATTTTGGATTGAATTATAAAAAAGATTTACAATTTATACAATATTGTGAAACTTACTAATTAAAAATTGTTTTCCTTTTTGATTAATAAACTGTGTTAAAATGAATATATTAGTCTTACAATCTGTGTGGAGATTATACAGGAATGTTGAACTCCGTTGAAGATCGATTTATGGAATTTGTGTTTAATATGTGAGTTCTTTCTCAGCTTCCACATTCTTTGTTTTTCTTTTTTAATTTATTTATTATCAATGAAAGATAAATCGCAAAACGAATCGAAAATCATAACAAAGAGAAACGGAAAGAAAACGAACGAAGAACGACCGTGAATTATTTAGTGATGCCTCGTACTTCGAATTTAATTCATTCTAGGAGGTCGTTCGATGTCCGAATCAATTTTTCCTATTAGAAACAATTGAAAACGAATTAATCCATTCTGACTCTAAACAACAACAATTTCGATAAATTTAAAACAGCAAATACACGTAATTTAAGGTAAAAATGATACAATTAAATATCCCAATAATAAATTTAAACAAGTAAATAGTAAATAAGATACATGAATAATATATAATAAAACGAAATTTTTGCATTTACTGATCGCTCCCTGTCGAATTTACCATCTTATATACACGGTAAGGAAATCCTCAAAGGATGTGCTTAACAGATGAAAAAAACTCGGATATAACTGGCTGGATCGAACATAGTAATTTACAAAACTTATTAAAATATTTACCAACTTATAAAGAATTATTTTTATTTAAAGTTGGATAGATAGGAAAAAAAAATCACGGTTAATCCTCAAAGGATTGCCTTACCGTGTATAACAGCCTTTGATCATGGCTATCAGATCAGTCCGGGTTATCGCTTCGCGATAAGTTCCTTTTTTATCTCAATCGTCGATTTTTCAACCTTCTTATAGTTTGTTACTTCCATACATTTCTCGGATGCCATGTTTAATAAAAAAAAGTTATATCGGGTTGAACCGAAACTTTTTGCGTACAGTATTTTTAACACCTGTCACATTTCTTCCCGCAATTTTCTTTCGTATTCTACGAAGAAAATTGTGGTACCTCGTACTTCGAACGACTGTGTTTAAATTTTCATTTTCTTAATTTTCCAACATTAATGTTATATGCACTTGATGTAAGTACACTACTAATAAATTAATAGATTAATTAGATTCGTATTTGCCCGAATCCAAGCTTTCAAATTGCTGAAACAATTTTTAATAATTTTCATTCGTCACAAGTTTACTACAATTTTTCATCTTCGTGTACTTGTCACTAGAGATGCATCTACGTTAGTACTATTCCAAAAATTATTTTCAAGTTAATTATACTCGATTTAATAATACACTAAGATTTATTATTCAGAAGTTAATTAAAATAATTAATTGTTTTGTGTCCAACGATTACCGATAACTTTTTATTAAAGAAATTAAGATAGTATTTTTTATTTTCATTAACGTTTTCTATCGTTCTATCAGCATTCGAATATTAATCTGATAGGCATTAACATTCTTGTTGGAAAATGTGTTAAAAATACTATTATTGATATATATAATTTCACATTGTATAATTACTTTAATTCTACCACTTAAAGAAAAATAGTTACAATTATTACCTTTGTCTTGTTTCGAACATATTTTAATAAAATTTTCTGTCTCCCTGTCGTTCGTACCTTACACTATCAATGTTTTTTTTGGGTTGAGTATTCTTCTGTTTATGGAATGTTTTTAAAATGCTGTCTTAGTCATTTGGAACAATTATATTTTGTAATTCTTTAATATCTATATAGATAAGCTATATAAAGATTACAGAAATATTATAATGAATGAGTGTTTAAAATGATTAAACGATTGTGGAATTTTTGCAAAAAAACCTATTAAAAATTATTAGAATGAGAAGAGTGATTGAAAGAAAGAATTACAGAAATTCGAAATAAATTTTTATATTGAGATTTGGGAAGAATATATCCATATTGAAATTTTATTTCGTGGAATAATGTGTGTGTGCATATTCTGATTAATGGCTGTCAGATGTGATTAATTTTATAGTTTAGTATGACATTAGAAAATTATTTTGAATTTAAATAATTTTTTAAATGTATATACGTCTGTGTCGAAGGGTACACTAGAAAGATTGTGACGGAAGCGCATCACTTTACTGATGTCTACTTATGTCACACACAGCAATCAGTCAGTTGCACGTGATCTATGTTCTGCCAATCATACAAGTATTCTCACTCCAGCAAACGGGAATGACCGCAGTTATTTCTGTCTCGTTTGGAAGATATAATCGACGATTTCAAACACAACGCATTTTGATTTAAAAGTTTATCGTAATCTTTATATATTTTGAAGGTAGTTATATTAAAATGCTTTCCTAATTACTTTCGTGTTTATAGTTGTTTGAAATGAAAATTATTCCCATTCAGAACAATAACAACGGCGGAGCATCTGGTTCCATTACAGCGCGGTTCTCTTTTATCCTTTAAAATTTACTTTTTTAATTTTTGATGTAAATACGTCTGTGAAAGGATACACTAGAAAGATTGCGTGAAGGAAGTCGCGTCATAAATAAAATTAAATTAACTCCACTTGAACGCTTAATAATACGGGGCCTGTATGTTGTAAAATAATAAATCCTATATGTAAAACGAATTACATTTCAGAATTTGTAATTTATTTTATTCTCATTGATATAGTTGTAAAAATATTTTATAATAATATGTTATACAGGCATTTCCCACTTAACGATCGAGTTCGGTTCCTACAACTAGGTCGTGTAGCGAGTTGGTCGATAAACCAGGAGCTTAATCGTCTTTATTTATTTTGGATAAAGAAAAGGTCTAAAGTTAACTCAAACTTGATAAATTTGTGTTAATTTATACCTCTTACATATTACGGAACATAAATACAATCAGCAAAAATTATAAAAATGATGTACCAAAAAATTAGTTTATTCATAAAAAGGTAAGCACTTTGCTTTGAAACCGGGTATTGTTTGTTTCTTTGTATATATAGGAATTTACGGGCCCTTTTTTTTGCAAAAAAAGAATGCTTTCATCCACATTGAAGATCTGTTTCAGGCGGTAACTTCCTTTCTCGATAATTTCATAAAATTGGTCAACAAATCTTTCCGCTGCCTCTACGTCCGCGCTTGTCTCCTCACTGCCGATACTGTGATTATGCTTCGACGAAACCTCTTTAACCATTCATGGCTAGTCGTATGTTTCCGTCTATTCTTCGCCTTCGCGCGCCTTCAAGATACTGCGTGCCTTGGTTTGAATAATGAAAAGCTCATCGGCATTCTTTTTTATATCTGGTCGTCAAACCAGATCGCTGGTAATTTCTCCATTTCTTGAATGAGGCCTTTCCGTTGCGTAGTTATAATGTTTTAAATCTTGTCAATGCTTTCACAGCCTATTTCTCACTATTATTAATTAACACTATCACGACAATCTTGAAGGATAAATCCTTAAACGACTTGAAGATCTTGAACGACAGTGAAGCTGGTAAAAAAGTTAAAACAATAGTATGTGACTTGAATAGTATGTGATTTATTCTCAAGATCGTTGAAACAGTCGAATGCTGTAAGTCACGTGCTATTGTTTTAACTTTTTACCAGCTTCGTAGTCATTCAATTTCATCTCAAGATCGATAGCCATCCTTCGATTCTTGATGCTTCCTCCAAATGCTTCCTCTACCTTTTTTGCCGACATTTTGCACTATGGGATGCAAAATAAAGTACAAATTTATAAACGAAATATGTAGTCTGGGATTTTGCGAACTCTTCGTGTGAATACTAACCGATCTCAGGAACGAGAATAAGAGACGAGATTCCCGAGACTCAGACCAAGAAAGGGGATGCTCCGCGCTGGAGGACTGGTGGTAAGTCCGAACAATGATGATTAAACAAGTAGGTCGTTAAAGTGAGGAGTGACTGTATGCATTTTGACACGAGAGATGTTAAACTTCTTGCTTCTCCCAAACCACAAAAGATAATCTAGACATACTGTATATGAAATACGTTAGAAATGAGCTTTCAAAATCTGCAATCAGATTTTATAGGACACACGGTTTGCAAATTATAGATAATTTTTCAAATAAAAGCATTTGTCGTACTATGTGCCTATCAACAACACTTCTATCGACAATTGTTAAGTCATTTGGGTACTTACTTTCCTAAATTTACTGAACTCTTGACAATTGTGACACAAGAAGGTCATGATACTATTCCCACAATTTTAGCAGGGGACTTTCATAAAAATATTTGTTTTTTTTCTTTAAAACTTTTATGAAAGATGCGTTTGGCACAAAACTGATGTCCAACCCACAACTCGGCATTGCCAGATCATAATCTTCCATAGATATGGTGTTAGGAGAAATATTGACATCTTAAAATGGGCAAACTATGTGACTTACTTCAGCTATCAGGGACTTACTTTAACTATAATTGGCAATCAAACCAACACTGGAAGCAACTGATGTATGAAAATCCATATATCGTATGTTTATATATAGTAAAGGAAATACATAGAAAAACAATACTAACTTATATAAGCATCACAGTCTATTAAACTATTGTTATTTGAAGCTAAACGTACAGACGTATTTACGTCAATGTCTTGGAACTGTGGTTCTCCTGTTACGTTTTAAATAAATTCTCTACTATAATTTATTCTTGTCTACTGTAATACTGTGATTATCCATGCATTTTAATTGTCGGAGCGAGGCGAAGCTGAGCGATGACTAACACTTGACTTCTTACATCTCTTGTCAACATCATAACTCTAGAATGAGTTGTCTGATCTTGATGAATTTTCTAGGACGACTCGTCATCTCTCAAGGATGAACTGATTAAAATTTCAACACTCAAAAATGATCCATTTTTGTAGATCTGGAGATAGGGGTCAAAACGAAGGTCGCGTTTTTCTTCAGTATTAGAGGTCAAAATGAGCTGACTAAGGCTACGTCCTACGTGGCAGCGTTTATTTATCGAGCCTATTTATCCAGAGATGAACTTGATCAGTTCCAAACGGCAGTAGAGCTATATCCAACAAACGAGCAAGTTAAACAAAGCAATGAAGACTACTTGCAGTCAACTGGGTGCCCTGTTGCTTATATAGCATCTGAAAACATGCCAGATATTGCCCTGCCTTTGTCCAAAAATGACTCAGCTCATGGTCTCTCCAAGTATTTGAATCTCTCAGTTAATGCCAGAATCATGCTAAGAGTCAACTTATGGGTGCAAGGAGGTCTCGCCAATGGTTAACTAGGAACTATACGCTACATTATATATGCTCCTAATGCTCTCTCTCCAGCTCTTCCTCTGTTTATTTTGTGGAATTCGATAGCTATCAGGGATCTTTCATCTATGGTAACTTTATCTTATAAACTTATGGTAGCTTTATAAGCTTCTTTTTATCTGTTTCCAATAATCCCCATAACACGCTCTTCGAATGATGGCAGTATATTGTGATCTCGTAGACAGTTTCCCCTTACCTTAGCATACTCGATGACTATACATAAATCACAGGGATTAACTCTTCCAAAAATCAAAATAGATATAGGTAAAAAAAGAGATAGATATCGGTCTTACCTATGTTGCATTCAGTCGAGTGAAAAAATAACTGACATAGTATCAATATTTTTAAACAGTTACAGATTGACTCGTAGCGATCTTTATTGTAAGTTCAAGGCCCATAGTGATAGACAGAATTTCATGATACGTTGGCTTAGCAATTAATTAATGGCTTATTCTGACCTTATATTTGTACCTTTAGATGATATAATAGAAATCAAATATATTGTTGAGAACGAATGATTCTTTCTCTTTTTTCCCTCATAAACTAGAAAATGAAGGTGCGAACAGGCTTGCTCCGACTACACGCTGATACAGCGTTACATAACTAGTTACGTATATTAAGGGCAGGAAAAATGAAAGCAATAGAATTGTTACTATAATAAATTTAAAAATGTATTTAAATTGAGGCTTTTTCTGCATGTATGAATGTTATATACAGTGAATCGAAATGTGTATAGTTTATTAACCTATTTTGTTTATATTTTCAAAATATACTTCTTTTTATCTGAATTCAGACATTTTCAAACTAGTATAAACTTAATACCAGATAATTCATATTATCAAGATTAAATTCTGCTTCTGTAAACATTATAACACCAGAAAAACTATTAAATCTGTGAAATATAAAATCGAAAATATTTCAAAGATATAAAAACCAACTTATTATGAAATTTTCTTCACTTTTTAATGGATTATTTTAATGTATTAGAATGTTTCCGATATCTAAGTTTATTAATTTTTATAAAGTAGTTTTTGGAAATATCTTTCAGATATAGAATAAAATTCATATTTTAAAGAATAGAAATTATTTTTCCTTGAGGTACAGCATATTAAAGAATGACTCTAAATAGAAAGTAATCAAGATGCCGAGCTGGCAGTTTGGATGAAGTGTGGGAATGCTGACAGCATCAGAAATTGCTCTTTGTAATTTCTTTTCTTTGTAATAGTTGCCTGAAGTGTGAATCTAACTAAAATTGTGTACACGTCATTATTCCTGACATTGAATCGTTTACTATACTATTATTTTATTAATTTTTAATTAGCTGCTATAAATATAAAATTATAATTTTGACGTNTTATAATTCATGCGTTGTCGAGTTAAAGTTAACATAAAAATGCAAGGAAAGACAAGCAAGTAAATAGGCACAATTGTCGATAGTACGCATGTTTACAGCTCTGCTCTGTAGTAGATATGTGCTCAAAATCACCTTTCAGAAATTATGATGTGTGTTAGCAGACATCTGAAGCCGCATTACAAGATGTTCAAGAGGGTGGACATACTTTTAATACCTAATACATTATACTAGTTTTTTTGCAAGTATTTAATAAAACTGTTCTCAATAATTCTTTGCTGAAGTATTTTTTTATCGTGTTTTGCAAATTATGACAACTGATTGTTTTTCGTATTTTAAATTTTAGATGGATATAAAAATTAAAAGATAAATTTTATTTCAAACAATATTTTTAAAAGAATAATTATTATTACCTAATTTAAAAATAGTTTTTCTTCGAAAGGTTAGTGTTTTATTGATTACTGTTATTAATGTTTTAAGCTGTGTATAGGCTATGCTGCGCGCGCACGTTTGTTTATACTGTATAAATATATATCGGCATGGGTGTCCACAAGTTTTTCGAGGGGGTAAATCTTGGAGAGAAATAATTACAACAATAAATTTTTATTTAATGTTTTGCGTTTTTTCATGAGTAATTATAGAATACAGTATTGCATTATACGAAAAAGAAAAAAAAACAAAGTCTGTTTTAATCGCTGTAAGGTTACATATCTCAATCACTTTGAGTAAAAATTTCCACAAATTATATTCGTAAATCTCGGAATGGCGAGTGTTCCGTTTGGCTTCCTCTGCGGACGCCCATGCTGGCAGAAAAGAATTAATTTACCCCATAAAGTTTGGTTGGTTTGCTACTTAATTATGTACAGTAAGACCCCGCTTAACGCGGGGGATGCGTTCCTAGACGACAAAGCGCTAACGCAGTGTTCCGCAAACATTGTCCGTGGCACACTGGTTACCGTCACAAGGTGAAAGGTGTGACGTGAACTTTTACATATTCTATTAATCTCAAGTTTATTTATATATTTTTATCACAGTTGTTGTGTTTATTATGCTTGTATTTCATTCACTGATGAAATAAAATGATGATAGAGCAATAAACACATATGTCGTCCCAGTACTCACTTATCTTTTTGGAGTTATACATTGGACTCACACAGATCTTGAACAACTCTAAATGAAACCAAGAACAACACTTACTAAGCCTAAATACCATCATCCTAAATCTGCCATAGAAAGATTAACCCTTCCACGTAAATATGGCGGTCATGGCCTGATCGACATAGTTAACCTCCACTACAAACAAATACAGATATTGCGAGAGTTTTTCTTCAAAAAACAAGAAACATCACAGTTACATAAAGCAGTAACTCTAGCAGACTCAAATAATACACCATTAAATTTACATTCACAACGTATGGACACGACACAACATATAAATAGCATAGACACCGTTAAACAACCGTGGGCTCAAAAGGCACTCCATGGCAGACATCCTTACGACCTAGCCCAGGATTTTGTTGACAAAACTACATCAAACAGCTGGTTAGCTCGGGGATGCCTCTTTGGGGAGACAGAAGGATTCATGATTGCCACGATTTGAAGTTTTGCGTATAGCATTTCTTTTGCAGGTTCCCTTTTTGATCCTTTGCATTTTTATTCTTAACTTCTGGCGCTTACCACTGAATTTTTGTTTTTAAGTTTACTAATTGTTGCTTTCAATAATAGACAACAATTCTGTTAATATCAATACCTGGATATCCATTGTCGTCAATAAATTAATTGTTGTATGTCCAAATTATCAACATTTTTTAAAATAAAAATAATATGAACATAATTTATGTATTAACTCAGGATACATTTCTTCATAATTGAAGTTATTTTCTTAATTTTCCAACATTAATGTTATATGCACTTGATGTAAGTACACTACTAATAAATTAATAGATTAATTAGATTCGTATTTGCCCGAATCCAAGCTTTCAAATTGCTGAAACAATTTTTAATAATTTTCATTCGTCACAAGTTTACTACAATTTTTCATCTTCGTGTACTTGTCACTAGAGATGCATCTACGTTAGTACTATTCCAAAAATTATTTTCAAGTTAATTATACTCGATTTAATAATACACTAAGATTTATTATTCAGAAGTTAATTAAAATAATTAATTGTTTTGTGTCCAACGATTACCGATAACTTTTTATTAAAGAAATTAAGATAGTATTTTTTATTTTCATTAACGTTTTCTATCGTTCTATCAGCATTCGAATATTAATCTGATAGGCATTAACATTCTTGTTGGAAAATGTGTTAAAAATACTATTATTGATATATATAATTTCACATTGTATAATTACTTTAATTCTACCACTTAAAGAAAAATAGTTACAATTATTACCTTTGTCTTGTTTCGAACATATTTTAATAAAATTTTCTGTCTCCCTGTCGTTCGTACCTTACACTATCAATGTTTTTTTTGGGTTGAGTATTCTTCTGTTTATGGAATGTTTTTAAAATGCTGTCTTAGTCATTTGGAACAATTATATTTTGTAATTCTTTAATATCTATATAGATAAGCTATATAAAGATTACAGAAATATTATAATGAATGAGTGTTTAAAATGATTAAACGATTGTGGAATTTTTGCAAAAAAACCTATTAAAAATTATTAGAATGAGAAGAGTGATTGAAAGAAAGAATTACAGAAATTCGAAATAAATTTTTATATTGAGATTTGGGAAGAATATATCCATA
The DNA here is from genome assembly GCF_000671375.1 of Centruroides sculpturatus. Taxonomy (NCBI): domain Eukaryota; kingdom Metazoa; phylum Arthropoda; class Arachnida; order Scorpiones; family Buthidae; genus Centruroides; species Centruroides sculpturatus. The sequence goes on along the minus strand of NW_019384999.1, from coordinate 5,536 downwards.
TTGAAATTTTATTTCGTGGAATAATGTGTGTGCATATTCTGATTAATGGCTGTCAGATGTGATTAATTTTATAGTTTAGTATGACATTAGAAAATTATTTTGAATTTAAATAATTTTTTAAATGTATATACGTCTGTGTCGAAGGGTACACTAGAAAGATTGTGACGGAAGCGCATCACTTTACTGATGTCTACTTATGTCACACACAGCAATCAGTCAGTTGCACGTGATCTATGTTCTGCCAATCATNAAGGACAGCATGGTGAGAAGAATTCTTCATGTTTTTAATGTAAAGTGTCAGAACCTACAATAGAAGGCTGACACTTGATCGTTTTTAACATTGTAACCTCTTTTTACTTGTTTACCTGTGTTTTTTAAGAAGTTTTTCTTCAAAACAAATGCCATGTTAACTGTTACTTCTGGTGATGTATAAAAAAGGATTATGATAGACTCGAAAATTTGATATTTTTGTAAATAGTCGAAACTTCAATTATGGATAAAAATAATAATTTTGTTATCGAAAATTGAATTGTTTTAACGGCTTACTCGTACACTTCGTTAATTATTTTAAAACTCTCTCTGCTCTACGTATTAAGAGTATTTTGTTTTATGCATTCATGGATTCCTCTAGATCTAAAATAGGGGTGGTGGGTGAAGAGGACAGATCTGAGAAATCTGGACTCTATAGATCCAACCTGTACTTGAATCCGGCTTCGTCCTCTGTTAGTTAAACATGCATTTCATTAATTATTATACATGAGTGTACGAGTATAAGATAGAAGTTCATCATTTTAATACCTTTAAAATTTTTATAAATGTTCAGAAGATTACAGTGGATATTTTTAATTATATCTATTTTATACAAAATGTTACAAATAAAGTGAACCAGTCTGAGCTTGGGAATGGCTAAGGTTATAATTCATGCGTTGTCGAGTTAAAGTTAACATAAAAATGCAAGGAAAGACAAGCAAGTAAATAGGCACAATTGTCGATAGTACGCATGTTTACAGCTCTGCTCTGTAGTAGATATGTGCTCAAAATCACCTTTCAGAAATTATGATGTGTGTTAGCAGACATCTGAAGCCGCATTACAAGATGTTCAAGAGGGTGGACATACTTTTAATACCTAATACATTATACTAGTTTTTTTGCAAGTATTTAATAAAACTGTTCTCAATAATTCTTTGCTGAAGTATTTTTTTATCGTGTTTTGCAAATTATGACAACTGATTGTTTTTGTTGCGTTGATTCACATATTAATAATGCAAGTCCCTACGTTCACAAGCATATATTTACTATTGTCATCTACAGTAAGGGTGCGACTATGCAGATGCGAATTTAGAGCGAGCGAGAGGTTGCGAGCGATTTAGTTTTTGCAAAGGGAAACCTTGCATAAACGAGAAGCGAGAAATAACGCTGGCGAGAGCGAATTTCTGGTTCTCGCACATATCTGACAGGTTTTGATATTTATCGCGTCTCGCTTCTTCTCGCCACATATTCTCGCTCGTTCGGAAAATTCGTTCGCTCGCGTCTGCATAGTCGCACCCTAATGGTCAACTGCAGCCACGCGCATTTGTTATGGTCAGTTTGGTTAACTTTAACATCATAAAGCTGCAAACACGCATGCTAACGTCAAGTTTCGCCTATTTATGTGCTACCTGCCTGCCTTTTCTGACTTGCATGCTTATGTTAACACGCGCCACTGTCGAGTTAAATTTCTGAAAAGTTTCCTAAATGCTGGTATACACGGTAAGGAAATCCTTTGAGGATTAACCGTGATTTTTTTTTTCTATCTATCCATTTTTAAATAAAAATAATTCTTTATACGTTGGGAGATATTTTAATAAGTTTTGTTAATTACTATGTTCGATCCAGCCAGTTATATCCGAGTTTTTTTCGTCTGTTAAGCATATCCTTTGAGGATTTCCTTACCGTGTATACCAGCCTTGAGTAAACGTTGTTTAGACGTTTATGTACATTTTTTTTTTCATCATTTTTGACATCGCGTACTGTACCATACGTTCTCTGACACACTGACCAACTTTGAACATGTATACCCCTGCACCTTGTTTGGACATAATTAGGCCTATTTTCCTACTTTTTAATTTGTCCCAAGTTATGGGACTGGCTCACTTTATTTGCAACATCCTGTATATATATAAAATACTTAAAATTGTCACGAACGATTTTCCGTTACGGTAATAATAATAATCGGCACAGGGAATCGATGAATCGTTATAAATAGTATATTGGGAATAAGAGGTTGATGGTCTCAACTTCGTAGTTTTTTTTTTAGAAAATTGAATTGCTCAAATTGGAAAAACAGTGAACATTGACAATAAATAGAAATATAGAATATTAAAATAGTCGTAATCATGGGCATCCGCAGAAATTTTTTCCCCGGAAGAGCTAAGCTTGGAAACAATTACATCAATAAGTTTTAATTTAATTTAATGCTTTGGGGTTTTCACAAGATTATAGAATATATTATTACATCAGTATACAAAAAGACAAAGCGTCCCATGTGCGAGGGTGTAAGGTTACATATCTCAATTATTTTTACGATTACAATTTTTGGAATTTTTTATTCGTTCTCGGCGGCAAGTCCCCGTCTGCCCCTTCTGCGGACACCCGTGTGCATGTGTGTGTAAACGTTGTATAACATACGTACCTGAAAAGTCGTGGTGAAATTTTTTTCTTTTACAAAATGCATGTGTTTTGATATTTTGGCTATTTGGAGATAGTGGACTTTTATATACATTCTGTTCGAAGAATTATTTCGAATATGATAATATTGAAATTCCAAGAAAATTGTTTTCGTAGTAATTTTTCTGGATACTTTCTTTATAAAGAAAAATATATTTTTTTCAGAGATTTTGTAATAAATATACCGTGTCCGTAAATATTTTTTGTTTTTGAAAATTTATTACTCAGTGAGTCTGCAAAATACATGAAACTAACACGAGCTGAAAGAGAAACTGAAAACGTTTATTTTACACACAACACAATCTAGTCAAGTTAGGGCTGTTACACACTATTACCGACTGGACCGATTGGTCCGACCTGACCGATCCTGTAATCGGACCGATTAGTAATAGAAGCATTCACATTGAGTACGATTATATGTCGGTGGCCGATTCGTAAGGACCAATCGGAACGGGTGTTATAAATCGTTTTAAGTTTTTCTAATTTTTAAAAATATTTTTGTAATTACTTGGTTAAACTTTCGGAAATTATCTTTATAAATTCTTTTGAAAATTCTAAATAATACCATATTTTCTCATTACGTCGATAATGTTTTTTAATATATACTGTATATTAAAGTCATTTGTGTTCCCATATAAAATTTAAGCAGTTATGAAAGAAATAAGGTACAAGGGAAAATTTAAATAAATTAGAAATATATATAATGTAAAGTTATGTTTGATTCGATAGTTTTCATATATCCAAAGTCTGATTGGTTGTAGTTTCGAAGTTCTCGTTGGTTGTAGCTCACCGACTGCTCCGACCCGACTACAAATATTTAACTTTTTAAATCTGACCGACTGCTGTTGCCATGGCAACACGACTTGGAGTCGGGCCAGTCGGTCATAGTGTGAAACAGCCCTTAAACGTCAACACCACGAGTAGCTCGAATGACGTCATACCGATATTCAACCTCTCTCCATACATTGCATTGCAAGTCAGGATCAACTTTCACAGAGGAATCATGTATTCGTTGCTTTAAGTTTTCAATCGTTGTCGGCAGCGGAGGGACATAGTCACAATCGAAAAAGAAATCTGGGAGGTTACTCGAAAGAGCCTTCACACTTGATTCAACGTTGGGGTAGATATTGATGGAAGTACTGTACGTCCTCACGTCGTTATGAAGTGAAGTGATCCCATGTTCCGAATGTCCTCTTCCAGTTGAGGCTACGCAATGTGTGGGAAGGGATTGAATATCGGTATGATGTCATTCGAGCCATTCGTAGTGTTCAATTGAACTTGACTAGATTGTGTATTGTGTGTGTGTGTGTAAATAAAGTTGATCTTTCAGCTCGTGTTTGTTTCATTTATATACTTTGCAGACTCGCTGAGTAATAATTTTCAAAATCAGAAAGAACACTTATGGATACCCTGTACTTTGTGAAATAATACATTTCCACTAGTTTAAGCTTTTTACGAGGGTCGTCCCAGAAGTACCCGACCTGACATAAATGGCGGTACTTGTTTGAAAAAAGACTGTGTTCGAAAGTATCAACCTTATAAAGCTTAAGTTTGAAGACGTTACGTTGTATAGTATTTTTTTGGCAGCCATAAATAGTGAACAATTTCAGTGAATTTGTAAACATGGAAAACATTTGTCATCGTTATGTAATACAATACTTTCATTTGAAAGATTTCAGTCCAACCAATATTAAAGCTGAGCTAGATTTTACTCTGGGGGAGTCTGCTCCCTCGTTTACAACAATAAAATATTGGGTGGCAGAGTTTAAACGAGGCCGTACGAGCTGCCAAGACGAACATCGTAGTGGTCGATCAAGTGAGGTGACCATGCCAGAAATGATGGAAAAAAATCCACAAAATAGTGTTGGATGACAGTCAACTCAAAGTGCGAGAGCTAGCAGACATGGTAGGCATTTAAAAAATTGCTGTACATAGCATTTTAACTGAAAATTTGGACATGAGAAAGCTGTTCGCAAGATGGGTGCCGCGTTTGCTCACAATGGGACAAAAACAGCGTCGTGAGGATGTTTCAATCGAGTCTTTGGCAATGTTTTGGAGTATTAAAGCCGAGTTTTTGCGTCGATTCATAACCATGGATGAAACATGGGTCCATCACTTCACACCTGAGACGAAAGAACAGTCGAAACAATGGATTGAAAGGGGAGAATCAGCTCCAAAGAAGGCGAAAACAGTTCCATCTGCTTGCAAGGTCATGGCGTCAGTTTTTTGGGATGCGCCCAGGAAAAACAATCAACGGCAAGTATTATGCAAACTTATTGCAGCGCTTGAGTGATGAAATCAAGAAAAAACGGCCACATTTGGCGAAAAAGAAAGTTTCATCAAGACAACGCACCAGTTCACACATCCGTGTGAACTGGTTATTGTGATGGCGAAAATCAATGAGTTAAGGTTCAAATTGCTTCCTCACGCACCCTATTTGCCAGATTTAGCCCCCTCGGATTATTTTCTCTTTCCAAACTTAAAAAAAAATGGCTTGGTGATAAAAGATTTGCCAACAAATGAAGAGGTGGAGTCTACGGTTGATGGCTATTTTGAGAAGCTCGACAGTTCTCACTATAAACAGGGGATCGAAGCTATTGTACATTGCTGGAAAAAGTGTATGGAGCTAAAAGGAAACTATGTTGGAAAATAAAGATATGTTTTACCAAATTTTTTGTGTCTTTGTTAGGTCGGGTACTTCTGGGACTACCCTCGTAAATGTACTAAGTTTCGCAAATAACGTAGAAATAGATGTAAATAGCGATGTTTTTTTTTATGTTTAAAACGCGTAAATCAAGTTACAAATTCAGTTATAAGCAAATAAATTTAT
>NW_019384998.1:412314-419501 GCF_000671375.1 Centruroides sculpturatus | reverse complement strand
AACAAATTTTTATTTGCAATTTTAGTTTAATCTACATCTGAAATTAGTTTTTTGATCAAAGCTCCCCACACCACTACTACTTGTATTCAGTTGTAGAGTTTTTTTATAGTTTCATGCAAGAGTTGTTTTCAGCGGATACCACGTATATTAATTTGTATTCTAGATAATAAATATTAAGAATTAAAGGAATGACATTTAAATGCATTTAAGAGGTTGTAATTAAAATTTAACCGAAGTATATAAATACTAACAAGTACGCCAGGCATTGCTCGGGCAAAGTAACGATAGAGGTGATTAACATTATTACGTTATAGTCAACATTAACGGTTTTCACACAGTGGAAGAATTGGGTCCTCCTGTTTTTGGACTGATTAGAGAATTTTTAGATAGATTTAAAAATATGTTCGATTTTCCGCAAAAACGAAAAAAATCTGCATCTGCGTCTTGCACGTCGCTTTATCTTAACAATTCCATTGTTACGTAACACTTCCATTGTTGATGAAAGTGTTAAGACTTATTCCTGTCTCTCTTCCTTCCCGGGGAAGAATTTTAAAAAATCACTTCTTACTGTGCGTTCTCGTAATGTCCCCTAACTGTGTACCAAATTTCAACTTTCAACTCCTAACCGTTTGGGCTCTGCGCTTATTATTATTGTTATTATTATCAACCCTTCTCGATAATATATATAGATGATGTAGTTGAATAATATGTTCTTATAATGATGAAGTTGATTAAATTATCGATGTTTTTTGTCACGAACGTCCAGAAACAAGCAAAAAGTAAATAGTGCAAATGAATTTTTATTGATTTTATCAAGTGAGTAAATTAAAATTTAATTTTGTAGATGAACAAAGTTTATTTTAATGCGACATTAACGTGCACTTCGAAAACAAGAGCTAAATTAATTTTTCAGTCGGAGTTTCACATTTGTCTTCGATAAAGTACAATCCAGTGTACAGTACTAAGAGAATTTTAAAAAGTCAGTCGTAGTTAAACTTGAGATATACATAAGTTTACGAAAACGAAAATGTTTTCGGTAAGTAATGTTCGTACTATTTCAGAATCAAATTTACACGAAGGATTTCAAGATAATTGGAATCCACTGCTGATCTCTATGAAGCTTTGCGGTTTAAATTATACAGCAAGACGGATTACTTTATTCGAAGTGTTTACAATTGTTATTGGCATGTTGCATACAATTTATTTCACTTTAGTATACGTTTATGTTTTAATTGAGTATAAAAGAACAGATATGATTATAACATTCGCTTTCTCAGAATTTTTTATAGCAATTAATTTTGCATCCTCGATTCATTTTAATGCTAAGAAGAACAAAATTCGCAAACTTGTCAACCAGCTTCATACACTCAAATATTTAAATTTAGATCGTAGAATAAATCATAAATATTTGAAGATTAAAGTTATTATTATTTGGATTTGCTTTTTTGTTTACAGCATTGGGTCAACTATATCAACACCTCCAAAACAATTGAAATTTAAAACACTTGGATTTAAATTCAATCGAACTGTAGAAATCATTATACTAATTATCGATAGCGCAATGTTCTATAGATTTTGGGTAATGCCCATTCTTTGGTTATTTTTATTCTTTATAGAAATCTGTGAAGAATTGGAAAATTCTTTAGCAGCTTTGTTAAATTATTCGAAAGAAGAGCAAGTCTCTTTTTCACGATTACAGTCGATGCAAGAAATGTACACATATATTTTATGCGTCTTTAAGAGTTTATCAAATATTTATTCCTGGATTTTATTTTTTTGGAGCGTTTATATCGGAAGTCGCCTGATATTTATTCTACATATATACTTAACAGTTCCTCCATCTATGAAAATGAATAAGTTAATTGATTTTATTTTTACTTCTTTTATTCCGTTCATGTACTTTATAAATATATGTGTGTCAGCATCTCGAGTAACAAACATCGCGGATGAAATAACAAAAGCTTTCTACATGGTTTCAGTATCCAGCGATAATCACTTAATACAGAGTTTGGCTTCTCGTATATCCCTTCACTTTAAGTGTGTAGAAGATTTGCCTCATTTTACGGCTTGTCAAATGTTCACTATAAATGAAAGCTTAATATTGTCAATTGGAAGTGTGTTTATAACATACATTATTATCCTGAATCAAATGAACTAAGAGATAATTTTTGAATATGAAGTAAGAATTACTTATGTTATGCCACGCACAGCGTGATTTTGTAACGCTTATCGTACATTGTACGTTATGATCATTTTTGAATTAATAACGCATTTCGCATGAAGGATCGTAACTTTTGAATGATACGAAATTAAGAAGAAACAAAATACAATGTAAGTTGGTGTTTGTTCAAGACGGAATGTAAAAATGTTTAATAGATAAATATAAAAATTAAACGAACAGTTATGATTGTGTAATTAATATTATGCAGATTTGTTAATAGTGAATTACTTAAAGTAAACGTACATTAACAATGCGTTTTGCATTATAACTTGTATAATGTGTTTTCTAGCAATTAATTTTGCATCTTCAATTTATTTTAATGCTAAGAAGAAGAAAATCCGCGAACTCGTCAACAAGCTTCATACACTCAAATATTTAAATTTACAACGCTGAATTAATTAGAATTATTTAAACATTAAAGCTACTATTATTTCGACTTGCTTCTTAGTTTACAGCATTGCAACAATTATATTCACACTTCCATTTGCAATGAAACTTAAAACACTTGGATTTAAAGTTAATCGAATTGTAAAGATTATTATATTGATTTTCGATAGAGCAATGTACTATAGATTTCAAGCAATACCATTTCTTTTGCCATTATTAACATATTTCAGATGTATTTTATACCATTAAATGTTATGGTGTAACTTCATTTTAGCAATATGTCCGTTATTTGTAAAAAAATTTCATATTAACTGAATCAGAAATACATACGTAAATAAATTTTCATAATTGCATAAAATTATCCTGTCTGTCTGTAAATATTAAATAACTTAGACATGTGAATAATGTTTTTATACAGTAATAGAATTTATAACTAATATATTTTTCGCATATAGTGTTATTAATTAATTAAGCAGTACATTGTAAATGAATACATTATCATAGCATATGCTGTAATTTTAAAATACTTGTTTTATGATCCAATTTAATGTAAATTACATCTCTTAATTAATGTATATATTTTTAATGTTAATCTTATAAAATAAGGATACAGTTTGCTATTGAAACGCTTTATCAATACAGTATAATATTAATAATAAAATCTTAACATTTAAGTGCATTTGTAAGCTTTTTTCTTAAATAAAGTCATATAGAATTTTTTCTGTTCTTTCTAAAATTAAACCACTCTATGATTTACTTATGCCGTTATTTTATACATTAATCAATAATTTTTAATCTGAAGTAATTCGATAACTTTTCTATTAATTAAATGTTCTGATATGATTCACACTATAAAAAGTATTGTACAATGTATTTAGTTACTGGTTTAACACATATCATGCAAAACCTCGGTTAATCTTGACTTCGTATAGCTGAGAATTTACTGTATATGTATTTAATAATCATAATATAATTTTTTAGTAGACGCATAAAGGAAATCCAGATAAAATGTTCTTTTTAACTTAGTAAAACTATTTCTGCCTGATCTATCTATAAGGTTCAGTACAGTCAATTTTGAACTGGATAAGCAATTCAATTGTTGTAATTTCACAACTGTGCTATGTGAAATAAATCCTCGCTGAGTAAGTTTTCGAATGGGTAGTCTGTAGTTAAAATGTGAAACCGCATTGCCCCTGGGTCTCACAGAACACGCGCTGTAATTACAAAGATAAGCATTTTATATCACACATACCTTCTTACTCAGGGTGGTACACATGTTTATGTAAAATTCAAATTAAATATTTATACTCTGCCGTGGCTAGCAGACAATTTGGGTCGAAAAAACCTATTCAATCGTGTATGTTTTTGTGCTTTGTTTACATATGTATTTTTTATTTGAATTATTTGTTTACATAATTTATAAGTTTATGCAATGAGTCTAGTAAACAATTATAAGTGTTTTTGATTTCTATATGATACAGTTATATATTGCTTGCAGTGAACTTACTGCTGTATTAGATTAGAATGTTTTTTGATATGTCTTAAAAATAATTGAGATTGTTCAAAGAAAAGGCTTTTACACGTAATAATAAGTGTTCGTTTTGTTCTTATGAAATTTTGTATGCGGATATTTCAAAATTCGAATAAATAAATACCCTATTTAGATCACGAGGCGTCTGTGATAAGCCTGGTTGTATTTTTTCAGCAGTGTTTTTCCCGAAATTTTTCAAAAACATTAAAAAATTTCAGGTGTCGTTGCAATAAATAAATAAAATAAATAAAATGCAATAAATAACGTTTTTATCGCGCACCGAGTTACTCGGAAAAAAAGACTTTGCCCAAGCTTTCGGGTAGGAAAAATTCGGTAGAAAATAATTTTTTTATTTTAAGAAAAAAATCGATTCTAGCCGGATTTTGAAGCGAGATATTGCAATTTATTATTACACTCAGCGAAGTCACATAATACTCCGCGAAAAGTCGCGTTGTTTCTCGCGAAAAATAACAGCGACAAAATATATATAAATTAATTTCGCTAATAAAATTTGCACTAATTGTAGAATATTTGTTTCTTGCGTAACAATTTAATTTAGGGTATTGTCGCAAATGCATTTTTTCATAAAATTTGAAAAATATTTTTAGTTATAAAGAAACAAATATACGCATTCGACATCTTGTCGTAAATTGCCGAATTTTTGATGGTTTACCCATTATTTTTTGATTGCTTTATTTTATACAGAGAAAACATTTATATCTAAACTATCAGCATAGAATTTTAATGGTCTGTACCATATTTTCAGCGATGCCGATTATTATATTAGGTGAACGATTTAAGCTTAACACACGACTATATCACATTAAAAATTAAAAATTAAATTAATATGTAAAGATGTAACAAAACTATCTGTTAAATCTCGAAGACTACATTTTTTGAGCAAAACGAAATAAAAACTTTGTGAATTTACAACTCAGAAAGAAGCATTTGATTATAGAGTCATAAAACAATTAACGTTTATTGACTTTCGCGGTAGGGATAACGCGGGGTCTGTTGACAAATTTTCTCGCAGCAGTACGAAATATCTACTGACTTCAGTTGAAAGAGTCATATTTATTCTCCATTTACAAACAAACCCGATGGCAATCGGTGAAACATGAGATAAATTACAGAAAATTTATATTTGATTTATTTATTACTTGAATTTTTCGTATCAAATTGCATTTAATTCGAGGCAAATGACGCATTTGTTTCAACATTAAAATATTTTACACTGTTTAAAAGTAGTGAAAATATAGAAAAAAAGATGTAATAATAATTTTTCAAGCGAAACCAAAAATTTAACAATTTCAGGATAAAAAAAGTTTTTTGTGAGACTCTAGGTGAGCGAAATATGGATAGATAATCATGCGATCTAGAAATGGCTAATTAGACTACATTTTAAGTAAAGTAAAACTTGATTTTGCGCCTAATGTTAATAGTATTTCCTCAGGAATTGAAGAAAATAGATTCCGTTTTTATAATATTATTTAAAAGTTTTGACAGAATGTTGAACACTGTATGTATGTATGTATTCAATTTGAATAATAATGTATTCTATTATGATATCCATATAGAAATGTGTTATATTTTAGACAAAGTGAATAAAAAAACTGGAAAAGCTTAAATAAAATAAAAAAATTAAAAAAAATAATTTTGTTTTGGTGTTATATTATTTCATACAATTGTCATGTTTTAATTTTCTCAGATCTATAAAATAATTCAGATAGAACATGATTATAATAAAAAAATTAGTTCATAAAGTGAAATAGAAAAAATCTGGCACCTACTCACTTAGAATAAATAATTAATTGTTAAAAAAAACATTTGATAATTAATTTCAAATTGTTGTGTTTTAATTTACTCAACAAATTTTTATTTTAAATAATTATTATTACAAATTAGTACAACTTAATTTTATAATAAATTTAATAATTAAATGGAATATATTAAACATATTGTTAAAACAAAATTCAATTTAATTCAAATTTGTGTTCAGAAAATTAAAACTAAATTCTTTTAATTTAAAAACATAAGTTTCACATTAACAATTTGATAAAATGGATGAAATAATTGAATATAATCGTGATATAACATCAAAAATAAGAAGAAAATACATTTGGTATATGAATGAACATTCTATATCGTTAGTAAATATATTTATGTATGAAATCTCATTGTTATTTTCTTATTAAATAGAAAATAGTACTAATCCTAATTTTTATTTATATAAAATTGCAGAATGCGATTCTAATAAATTTTGAAGTCTTTCAAGTTATCGACAGTTGGTCATAAAAACATTACGCAGTCCTATAGAAACTGTAATAGACATTTAGATAGATTCTGATAAAAAGTATCAATTATCGGCAAAAGATCAATGGCAAGTCAATTTTACTAGCAAATAAATTCATAGATTAAATTTTATAGACGAAAATTCATCAAATAAAACTGGTTGGATTGAACATAGTAATTTACGAAACTTATTAAACTATTTCACAACGTATAATAAATTAATTTTATTATAAGGTGGACACATAGAAAAATAAAATATTTTTAAAAACTGTTACTACAATTATTTAGACATCAAACTTTTTATTGATGTTTAAGGTTGAATAATACAGTAGAGCCTCGATTATCCGACCCCCGATTAACCGACCGTCCTAGTCGGCAAATTCAAATGTCTGCTAGTGATGTGGCGCTACAATATTTGGCTATGTGTGGCTACTTTAATATTACTTTTACGTGTTTTAGCTGGCAACACTCATTCGACCATGAAAGGAAGCCAGTATTTAAACGAGGCTTAATTTTCTAATTTTTAACGATACAATAGCAACGATTATTATTTTAAAAATTTCTGTAAGGCTTAACATCGATGAAAATTCAACTCGAAGTAGGTTAATAGCGATATACTAATATACTAATTACATGGGATATAATAATATACTACACTAATAATGGATTTTTTCATACTTTTCGGTTATCCGACTTTTCAATTATCCGACCAACACCAGTCCCCAATTGAGTCGGATAATCGAGGCTCTACTGTAT
>NW_019384998.1:312499-406598 GCF_000671375.1 Centruroides sculpturatus | reverse complement strand
ATATCCCCACTGATTTCTACTGATTGTTTTTAGCGCTTGTGCTACCTTGACAGCCTTTTCATACACATAGTGGACGTGTTCTGTCCAGTTAAGCTTTGGGTCAAATACAATACCAAGGTACCTCACACTGGTAGCATTCTTGATCTTGATGTTATCTATTTTAATACTAGGGCCCTTTTTTAGAATATTCCCTTTGGGAAATACCAAAACATTACATTTGTTATAGTTAATAATGAGTTTGTTATTCACACACCAATCAGAGATCCTTAATAGCGTGGCATTGACCCTGTCTTGGAGGACCTTATGATTGACATGACTGAGAAGAAGAGTCGTGTCGTCCGCGTACCCCTGGATAAGAACATCATACTCAGACGGAGTGTTGTTTTGCAACTTCAGGAGGTTGTTATATAAGATGTTCCAGAGGTACGGGCCAGACTTGGAGCCCTGTGGGCAACCCCTGTGAATATTTTTTCTTTGGTATGTATTGCTACCAGTGTCAATCAAGATGCTTCGCTCGTGCAGATAACTGGCTGCTAGTCGGTAGATATTGCTTGGGCACTTGTCGTTCTTCAGATTGGATAAGATTGCAGGCCACCAAGCATGGTCGAAGGCACCTTTAAAGTCTATGGTGACCATGATAGTGTGCTTGCCTTCTTTCAGTGCCTTAAGAATATATGTTTTCAGATTGTCCATTGCCTTGATAGTGTTTCTCCCCTTCCTGAAGCCGTACTGCCGGTTACACATGATACCATTACTCTCATAGTGATAGACAATACGATTGACAAGGAGAGCATCCAGCACTTTCCCGATAAATGACAGAAGTGATATTGGCCTGAAGTCTGAGGCAGAAGATGGCAGTGAGTTTCTGTTCTTTGGAATTAATTTAATTGATGCTTGCTTCCATTCAGTAGGGAAGTAGCCCACCTCTAGGCACTTATTCATTATAATAGAAAAGGTAGTTGGGATTGCTTGAAATGCAATCTTGGCCATCTTTGCGGTAATTTTGTCCGGACCTGGAGCTTTTTTATGTTTGAGCTTGTTGAATTCCCTGGNAGCTTTCAATTGCCTGATATAGGTTAAGTTACGCTTACAATTCGTATGTATACCATCTTCAAAATAATCAAAAAAACTGATTAAAAAAATTACATATGTGTAAGTAGTATGTCTCAAGTATAAAAATAAACTGTAGTTATAAGTATACGGTAACCTCAATAATAGTTTAGAAGAGTCCATTACAGCAGTTTGGCCACCCTGGATACAACAGTTAACATTAATATAACCTAATTATTTTTTTCTTACTTTATCTATATAATTAATAAATGAAATGAAACAAAATGAAATATATTAAACACGTTACCTTTATACTAAATTGGAAAGCGACTTTTATAACATACTGCAAAACGATTCGAATAATGATGACTTGTGGGATAACGTAATTCTAATAGTTAGTTCGTACACCAGGTCGCACTGATTAACTAACTAGGTAAGAAAATTTGCTAATGCAGTGCTCTGCGCCGCCTAATGGTCGGTGCACACATTTCTATCCCTTCTTTTTTACATGCCCGTTCATGTTTAATTAACACATTTTCTTTAGATCGGTGTCACCACAAGGAACTTCAAAATTAGACTTAAAGAATACCAATATAATATAAGAAATAGATCCATTACCACAGTACTATCCAGGATGGCGCAGATTGAGAGCTCAGTGATAAAATGGGAAGAGCAAACATCATTAAGTCTGTACACTCCCTTGCAGTGATGCCGATAGTTTAGGAACGGGATGGAAATACATTGTAAAAAATAAGTTTGTTAGATCATAATTGCCTCATTTCTACTATATATTTTTGAGTTATTTATTTCACAATTTACTGTTATTCATTATTTATTTTTACTCATTTCTGTATTGTCTGATATGTTCATTTGTATGTATTATTTGACTTACACAGAGATCTGACATATGTTGACTAGCATAAATAAATATGTTTAATTTAAAACATAAATATGCTTCGTAGCATGTATGATTGTTTTTGACTGAATTCATTACGTTATGAATACGTTTTACTTTGGAATTGATTTTCTCAGTTTAAACGTCAATTCGTAATTTTACTATATTAATAACTAGAAAGTAAACACTTAAATGTATTAAGTGACGAGCAATTATTTATTGTGACATCGTCACAATGGCGGGCTGAAATTTTTAATCATATTTTTAATTTATATAGTTTAAAATATATGCTCTCTACTTCAGATTAGTACTGCCGTGTCTTGCCCCTGTACATCATACTTTTTCTTTAACAAGTGAGTGTGTCAGTCATCTACTGTATTAAATGCTTTCAGGGAAGATTTTAATAAAAATAACGTGACTTCCAGTTTTTATAGGAAATTTCTATATAGTTAATCAGGACCATCTGCCTCTAGGGTTTCCATATCTGATCTCGAATTTCGTCTAACTAACTCCATTCTCGAGAGTTAGGATGACAGACGGATAAATGAACGACAGTGGTAATTTATAGGTATACAATTTGAAAAAAAATTCAGCCCAATAAATTACTATAGCAAATATATTAGCATTAAAACTTTTATAGCTTCGAAGTTTCGAATATCAAGTTTCAAGGATATTCTGATGTCGCAAATTTTGCAACAATCGGCATTTTAGCGAACACCTCCTTCGGCCAGCCAGCGGTAAAAAAATAAATGAAATTTTAAACAGGCGCTTATTCAATATTCTAAGAAAATATTTAATATTTCCGCGACATACCAGTTTCTTCCGCGATATAGTTGTGTATCGCGGCACGTGAGTTGGGAAACACTGATCTGAGAAATATCCTTACTGTATTTTGCAAATTTACTCTCACCTGTGTCAGCTGACTCTTTCAGGCCAACATGTGACCTAAAACCTAAACTTTTAACAAAACTCCAAATATTTTTATTTCTTGTGTTTTTAAATTTAAACATAATGGTAAATGGTTGGAATAGTAAAAACTGTTTTGTAACTCCCTGTGAACACAGTAAAGCAAAGACAGAGCAATCATAGATAACATAGAATTGTGGTGGAATATTACAATGCACTCAATTTACAGAATTTTGCAACTATTTACCTGTGAGGCATAGTAATAGAAAGTCACTTACTGAAGTTACCCGTATAATTTTCTTTTCTACTTCGCTCTGTATTTGTCGTGTTTATCAAACACTTGTCTTCGCACATAAATCCGAATAATGTTTCTTTTTTATTTACTAAATTTCGAACATTTAAAACAACTTTTAAACGATTTAAAAAGAACANAATAATATAAAACTTATTTGATTTATTTATGTAAAAATAAAAAAAAAATTCGTTTTGGTGTTATATTATTTCATACAATTATTGTTTTAATTTTATTCGATATTAAAACATTTAATAATTATTACAAGAACTTTACCTTATTGTTAAAATAAAATTAAGATTTGTGATGGAGAGATTAATTTTGTGATCTGAAATAATTCCACTTGACAAATTTTTATTTGCAATTTTAATTTAATCGACATCTGAAATTAATTTTGTAATTAGTGCCACCCAAACCACTACTACTGATATTGACACTTGCTTTAGTTTACTATTTCCTAACACTTATATTAAAACTGACAAAGTTATTCAGATATGTAGATCGTCTAAGTTACGTAATATGAGCAATTTTCTGATAATTTTTAATTCAGTTGTTATTTCGTCTTAGTTTTATGCTTCTGTGAAATCCAGAATTTTTACTGATTTTTCCCCTAGAAAATAGAGAAAAAAACAATTTGAAAGATGGAAAAATTTCCACCTCTTTTTTTATCAAATTAAACATTCGCCTATCTCGACAATATTCCCATACTACGAACTCAAACGTTTATAGTTAACATACGATTTTGTCATCTTATTTGGGTTACGGGGACAACTTTGATCTCATCGCACACCTTTTATTTCGCAGCTAATTAGTCACATGATTGTTTTCCCACCGTGAAACGATAAAAGCCACTTCTCTCCCCTCCTCCGGGGTGTCGCCCATCGACGGTAGTAGTTCTAATAACTTAGGATTTTTCTATAACTTTGTGCCCTAATTCGATCCTCGACGACTCGGTGGATTACCTGATTTTCGCCAGGATATCAAAATACATAAAGAGGTATGGAAACAACTTCTGTGAACTCTCTCTCGGCCTCTTCGTGCTTAGGGACTCAGAATTTTCCTTCGATAATAGTTATGGTACCGCTTTAAACTATATTTCTAACTTAGATTTACATTTATGATTTGTGTTCTTACTTTTTCTGCTTTCTGTTCTTGTTAACAATTAGATGTGTAGCCATACGCTAAATAAATAAATGGTACCGTCTATATAGATAACCTATAAATCGTTGTTTCTTTGTTAAATTGGTGTCCTTTTTTACTGGTATATCGCCTGTCATTTTACCGATGGCACTCCTCCCTACTACACTCGACCAGACCCGAAAAAAGTTAGTCCCGTTCCCACGGGATAAACTAAAAATTTAAGCCATCTCTGACAAGGGGCAAGTCCCTCCGACTTGAAGGCCAATCCACGGAGATCTGAGTCCCTAAAGCCCGAATTCTAAATTCTGAGTCCGTAAGCGCGAAGAGGCCAAGAGAGAGTTCACAGAAGTTGTTTCCATACCTCTTAATGTATTTTGATATCCTGGCGAAAATCAGGTAATCCACCTAGTTGTCGAGAATCGAATTAGGGCACAAAGTTATAGAAAAATCCTAAGTTACTGGCACTACTATCGTCGATGGGCGACTAGAATGAAATGACCCTGTAGAAAGAAATGACCCTGTCGGTTCTCACACTTGTGAGGTACACAGTAATCAAGCTCATGTTTTCGAACTGGTGTTGAATATGTTTACTAAAACATTATTAGGTTTATTTTGGTGGTGTAATCCAAGATATTTAAATTTTTAGAGTGTTAGAGTGATAAAATATTAATCATTGCTCTAAATTTCAGTTTTTAAATACATTTATTAATCATTATTTTAGAATTTTATATGTAATATTTTACATAACAGTTCTGGTTCAAATACAATGTTCAACTATAATGCATGATATTACAAAAAGACAAAGAACGTTACAATAAAATCTTAGCTTTCTGCTGAAAGATAAAAGTTAAAATTTGTCGAACTGAAAATCTGTCGTTCGTGTTGACAGAGAAAATTTATGCAAATACGACTAAATGGAACAACACGCAAAATAAACTTTCTACATATTATACAATTTATTTTTTTGATCCACAATCCGTGCAGTAAGATACATTTTCCGGAAAAAATAGAATAGTGTTATACAACTTAAACGCAGAAATCCGAGCAAAAGGGTGAAGACAAGTTTCGCACAGTCGCAGTGTTTCTTTCGAATGTTGAAGAACGTGAGCTAAAAAGTTTCGTTCACATGAGAACTGGCAATTGCACTTTGGACAACCTGAATTAATATGCATCCGAACATGATTAACCATTTTGTCTTCCTGAGCAAAAAACGTGCCGCATAAACAACACGAAAATTTCTCTAATACGGTATGTAATTTTTTGTGTTTATGACAACCTGAGTAATATTTAAATGTTCGGTGACATATGTCACAGTTATAACGCCTTTCTTCTGTATGCTTTCTGCGATGAACAGACAAAAAACTTTTACGTGACAAAAATTTATCACATATATTGCACTGATAAGGTTTCTCTCCTGTGTGAGATCTACGATGATGGGTCATTACCATTTTTGTTACAAAACATTTTTTACATATATCACATTCGAATGGCTTCTCTCCTGTGTGAGTTCTGAGATGAACAGAAAGATTGCTATTTATTGAAAAACTCTTATCACATACATTACATTTGAATGGCTTCTCTCCAGTGTGCTTTCTATGATGTGTAGACAAATCAGATTTTTTAGCAAAACGTTTATCACATAGAATGCACTGGTAAGGTTTTTCTCCTGTATGAATTCTACGATGACATGTCATCGAAAATTTCCTTGCAAAACATTTTTTACATATATCACATTCAAATGGCTTCTCTCCTGTGTGCATTCTGAGATGTGTAGACAAAGCAGATTTTCGAGAAAAACGTTTATCACATACAATGCACTGGTAAAGTTCTTCTGCTGTATGAATTCTACGATGACATCTCATCTGAAATTTACTTGCAAAACATTTTTTACATATATCACATGCGAATATGTTCTCTTCACTTTGAGTTTCGTTGTGACGATTGAGAGAAGATTTGGAAGAGAAAGACTTAAAACAAAAGACACTTTTGTGACTTATTGTGATGTTTGTTTCATTCGAAATATCTGAAAAATAAAGAAGACTATGTAAAGTTGCTTAAAAATTTTTTAAATTTAAGAGTGTTTATACAAAACATTAATAGATTATGAATAAATCCGTGATTTGTACCTTGTATTTACATCTGAAAGGAACAATCGTACAGAACACATTTCTTCTGTTGCAGTTATTATTTTGTATAAAAGGAGGCGTCAAATATGTAATAAACTAAATTACTTTTTTCGTAAAAAAACCACAATAGATAGTATTACATCATTATTTTTTAACATTATTTATTAAAATATAAAATTAATAAATAATTGAACGTATTATTTTATCCTAGTTTATGAATTTTGTAATGTAAAAATTAATATTTATTTATTAATAGATTTTTGCAAATTTTTGCGTCAGGTAAGAGAGTGAAAACAATTAATCATGCAGATTAGTATAACAGAAGTTATATTAAGCTAAAAATACTTACGAGATTTAGATTCAGAAGTTTTCTTTTTGATGGACTATACACTTATTTGACAGAAATAATCTTACTCAAAGAACAATAGCAAGTATAAATGTCTTATGGCTGCTGCTTGGTAATGTGATATTTATACGAAAGTAAATAAAGAATCACAAAACCTGACTCATTAAAATCAATTTTAGCTGTTGGTTTCATTACCCGCTATATTAATGTCGATGTACTTAGATACGAGCATATTCTTCATTCTCGTTAATTTGCATAAGTATTATTTTATGTATAAATTATTACACCACTAAACTCTCTGTAAAACATTAAGTTTTAATACGTTTCGATTGTACACTTTTACAAATATTCATGTCTTTTAAAGTACTTTTGATGGATCCTTTTGTAAATATTCGATTCATGGTATTTTATACGAAATATTTATTTACCTAAAACTACAGAAAGCAATAACTTTGGCTCCAAAACAGTGAAGGGCATGCCACCGAGCATGCTGATAACCTGCATGGTTGAAGGCTTAATTAATGAAACATTCTGTAGACATAACATGACAAATATATTCGGATTTCACACTTATATTAGAAATATTAATCGTCAATTAATTACAATAAAATTCGGCATCTGTACAAATGTGCAAAAGTAAAGGTGCTGTAGAATGAAATGACAACTTTGTGTATAAGTCTGAATGTGGTGCGGTACTGACAAAAATTTTAAATAAGTTGTAATTATTTATTTTATGCTAAATATGGGAGCTTAGAAAACAAAAAATACAATCATTTAATGAAAAAAATATACTTATTTTTAAATTTCTACAAAATAAGTATGTAAATTAACTAAAACTGACAGTACAGGTGTTGCGTGTAAAACTATATTTATAAATATTAAAAAGTAAATTTAAATTTAACGCACGAATTAACTATTGTAATATATAGTAATAACAATAACGATAATCTCAANTGTAATGACAATAAATAGAAATTGTAAAAAGAAATATAATATATAAATAAATGTAAATATATTTTAAAAGAAAGAAGCCTAATGTAAAAAAGAGTTATAATTATAGTAGTTGTATTACGGTTTTAAATGTAATGTTAAATAAGCATAAGAAATGAATAAAAAAGTGACTTTTGTACTTAAATGAAATAAAAATGTTATCGAGCATGTTGCTCCATGTATATAAAAGAAACAGAAATAATAAACTTTAATTTACCAGTAAAGTCAGGTAGATCTTACCTGAGCTTCCCACTTGTAACAAGTGCCGTCAATGACACCAGATGGCACGGGCAAATGGGAGGCTGGGGGGGGACTGGTCTGCTGTTTAGCGGGTCTCCCCAAACAAACCAAAGACAGATGAGGGTGTCCACCACTACCAGATGGCTAGACGAAATACAGGACACAGAACGATGACACAAACACAACACTGAAGGTAGACACAATATCCATCCTGTATCCACTAGGAAAGCACGTAATACAAGATTGTTGCCGAGCTTGCCTTCACCAGACCTTGCACTGGGGAAGCCAATATGTCTGGCTCCCAAAAACCCAACACTTCCCAAATAAAATGGGAGAAAAAGTTAGGCTTAGTTATCCTAAGCCTAACTGCAAGCTAACCCTACTTTAACACAGACTACAGCTAGCTTAGCCTAATATAAGGCTTAGCACTAAAACCTACAAAATAACCTGGTCAGGAGCAAGAGAACACACAACTTACCTCTTCCAAGTCTGGACCCGACTTGTAGTAGTAAAATACAGTCGACCCCCCTATGACACTGTTGATTTTTCCTTTTTATGTGAATTCCATGTTGTACGAGTCACTTAGATTTTACAAATACGTGTGCTTTTGGCAGACTCCTAGAATAGAATTAAATTAATNACCTCACCAATGGTATGTAGTCATTAGCATATATTTTTGCCCATTGTATGGCAATATGTTTCAGTCTTACAAGGAGATCCCTTATTTTGGGTGTAGTTGATATCACTATGTGTCGACAGTTTTCTTTTGTGGTATTTCATTTCTAAATAGGACGGTACTTATCCTTGTTGCATTTTCGAATTCTTCATGGGTCATAGTGTGAAGAATGTCGTTCTGTTCATAAATCATAGGAATTATGTCTGCTTCGTCGACTGATATCGGAACATTAGTTAGTATTACCCGAGGTCTCCTTCCCTCTGATATTTTTCTTTGTACCTTCTTTGCAATGTCTGGAATTTTGTTTATTACCTCTTCTAAGATCTTAGCTTCTTTGTGGCTATCTGTGCGGAAACAGATGCCATCTCCTCTCACATGCCTTACTGATTTAACACGCACCTTAATCTCGTGTGGTTTTATTTGTCTCTTAATTTCCATTTCTATGTTATTCATATTGATGTTTTGTCCGTCTTCCTTAGTCTTCGGATATATAAGGACAGCAAATCCGCCTCCTGTGCCTTCATAGTGTACCTTGTTTTTCAAAGTCTTGTTGATGGCAATGGTTGTTGCACTAGGTCTTGCATTGAGTTTGGTGACATCAGCGTAAGAGATTGGCTGAGAGTTAGTCACAGTCGGAGTGGAGACAGGGCGCGGGGAATGCTTGGACCTCACTTCTTTCAGGATGCCGTGGAACTGTCCAAAACAGGCATAGAGGCGAGTGACACGGTCCTGCACCTCTTTGCGTTTCTCAGTCCCAATGTTCCCACCGTATTTTTCTGGTAGTAGATCCAATATCTTGAGCAGATGATGATTAGCTTCACTTAGTATCGAGTCCTCCAGTGAAGTGATATTTGCACTACAGTTAGTTGTACTGTCCTCATGCTGACTACTCACTTGGTTGAGAGATGATATGATGATGGTAAAGTGTGTAATTGCCAACCAGAAGAGTGTAGTTTCCGTGTCAGAGTACTGTAGACTTGGCAGACAAGGGAGTTTCCAAATAATCCAGAGGCACAAGTGTAGCCGAGTCCGGGAAGGGTTGTTTTGAAGATGTCCGGAGTGAAGGAGGAGCAGGAAGCCGCCTCAAGTAGAGGTGCCGCAGGAAAAAACGACTACAGGGGAAGTCTCCAAGAACACCAATGGAAAAACCCTGTAGCAAGCTGTATTTCAAAGATGATACTGGTTGAATGCACTGGTGCAGAGAGAATCCACAATATTCCCGAGGACACCAGAGAAGACAATGCCAGGAGCCAATAGGGGTCCTGGCTGGACCTAGCTTGCCAAGCAAAGCTTGGCTAGTGGAACACCAGCTAGACCCTGGCCAGTACACTAGCAAAATCAGGTAGATCTTACCTGAGCTTTCCACTTGTAACAAGTGCCGTCAATGACACCAGATGGCACGGGCAAATGGGAGGGCTGGGGGGGACTGGTCTGCTGTTTAGCGGGTCTCCCCAAACAAACCAAAGACAGATGAGGGTGTCCACCACTACTACCAGATGGCTAGACGAAACCAGAGTTGGTAGATTAACTGGTCTTTTGACTAATAGTTCAAACTTAGCTAGAGACAATATTTGCCGCTAGTCGGCGCCACTGTTAGCAGGAGATCGTTGTTCTTGCTAGGTATGTATTGAAGTCAGTGATTTTGACCTATAATAATTGTTTTTTTAGCTCCATAAAAATGCCAACGTGCTTTGTGCCAGGATGCAAGGCAGGATATAAGTCATCGAACGAGANTTTTATTATCAGCACCGTTTATGCTGATAATCAAATCCCAATGTATCTCTTAAAAATCAAAAAAAATTTACTTTAATATGGGTAAACTGAATACTGGGGTGAAAAGTAAGTATACAATTGTGAATCTGAGAAATACATGTTTGTGTTCATTTTAATTATTTTTATCTTTTATTATTTCGTGTTCCTTTGTTTCTGCAAGACATTTATCATTATATGTATAAAGTTATACATATAATGATTTTGTTTATATAAAATTAATGTTAGAAAAAATACCCATTTAGTCATTTATATTTTACTTTCATTTCGAAAGTGAATTATTAATTAGCCTGGAATATCATTTTGCTGTAATAATGTGTAATTTATCAGCTATAAATTGAAATTAAGTTATTTTTAAGATTAACTGCTTTTAATGGTAATATAGTAACAACTGAACAAATACTCATCAAAAAGAATAATTAATAAATAAATACCTTGAGCTGCTGAGAAGCATTTATTTGGTAATACATTAAATGGGTTTCTATTTAGGTAAATTTTTCGTTATGCTTTAGTAAATAAGTACGAAAATACATGCAAATAATTAAAATTCATTTGAATGTAAAAGAAATTTTTAACATAAAGATTAAAATTAATAAAATTGATAAAAAAAAATCCATACATTTGAGATATGTGTTATATAGAAAATTGCAAAATCTCTTTTACAATATTCATTAATTGTTTGGAAGAAAGGTTATCAACAAACCAGAAGAAGAAAAAAAAATCATAAAAATAATAAATATTATTGTTTTTATTTATTCCTGAAACATCTACCGAAAGCTACGACAATTCGAATTTCAATCCGCTTGCTCTATTCTTAATTTTTCATCAATAATTCGGATCCATAATCTGTCAGCCGAAAACCTACATTTTAAGATAATTTTGGATTAGCGGTTTAGATTTCACTACATCGACCTTTTAAAAATTCTTTTTATCACAAGTGAATTAATTTTTTCTGGCTCTTTTTCTAATGAAAACTATGCTGTTTATTATTTTGTTGGCATTGCTTTTGAGCACATTAAAGGCAGGAAACAGCTCCCATGTCTTTGTCTGTAACATATGCAAGACTTCCAGACTAAGGCTCGTGATTCTCTGATTTTTTAAATCTGATAAGAAATTTCCAAAGATTGATGTGTTTAAATCTATAAGTTTGCCAGAACCAAGATTTGATCGATGAAAAGGAGACGTTCGAAATGTAATAGAACTAGTTCTGGGGTGGACTGATGATGTCTTCTACAAAGTTGGGACAAAGAAGAAACAAAGGAGATCTTTTAACATCTGATAAGAGTCCAAGAGATCTCTTTTGTTTATTCTCATTTTCTGACATATTTCAGTTCTTATTACTAAAGTTCATCTCGATAACTCGATAACGTGTTGCATAAAACTTTGTTTTCTTTAATCTCGTACTTATTTACCCGGTAATATAGGCAACATGCGAACAAATGTATTAAATTTAAATTTTGCCCAGACTTATTTATACAATGTTAAGTTTGTCTAATTTGTTTTCTGACAAAATCCAAGATGAAAGTGCATTTTGGGTAATGCCTAAAACACTAGGCAATCTTGCGATTGCAGATCTTTTGGACCTTGCATTTCCTATACTTCTGATAAGTATTAGTTGTTACGATTTGTTGAAACAACCAAAATGAACATTTTTACGCTACGGATAGCGTTATTCAGCATAATCGTCATAACTTACAGCAAAATTTCTATGATCCGAGGTAATGTGATTACTGTATTAATGCTAATTCATATAATTGAAAATTTGGAAACAACGGACAGCCAGGGCCATCTTGGATTAGAAATTACAAATGTAAAATTTATAAGTACAATGATACCTCGGATTTTGTCGATAATCCGTCTGAAAACAATCGGCGATATCCGAAACCGACGAAAACCGAGGCAATTATCTCCATATTAATCAATGCAAATTCAA
Source organism: Centruroides sculpturatus (assembly GCF_000671375.1). NCBI lineage: Eukaryota > Metazoa > Arthropoda > Arachnida > Scorpiones > Buthidae > Centruroides > Centruroides sculpturatus. The sequence continues at coordinate 394,234 of NW_019384998.1, read as the reverse complement.
TTTTAATTCGTTCTAGACACTTCAAAATACCTACCAAAAACACATTTTATACAGAATAAATATAGTGTATAATACTAAAAACAATACGAAATTAATATAAAATGTATATAAAAGCGGACGATTTCAGCAATCTTAATGTTGCTCTCGTATTTTAAAATGAATTCCTTGACTTTGATGGAGTCCCCTGGCTTTCTTCTTTGAAGTTCTGCTAGCTCTCGGCACTTTCTTTGGTCCTATGATGGAGCAAAAAAAAGGAAACCAATGAAAATGTTTGGCTAGAGGCGCGGGGTAATAATGCTCACACAACAAGAAACAACGCCACAATGAGCGGGAAAATGCGTGGATCGCCCTTTGTTTTCGCAAAATTTGAAGCGAGGTCACGAGGACACGCCGACGAAAACCGAGGTATTACTGTATATCACTTTTAAGCTTTTTTCTATAAGTTACTTTACTCAATTTCATACATAAAATAAGAACATTTTTCACACCATATCATACAGTTAAAACAGCTGAAGTGTTATTATAGTTACATTTTAATATGAACGATTTGTCTCACACTAAAGTTAAATGATAAAACGTAAGAAAAAAGATTATTTTGTAATGCAAGTTATCATTTGGTGCTTTCGTTTACGAATTATAGTGTAAGAAAAATTATGTAGGCTACTCACTTACCTCGGATAATGCAGAATCTGCCCTATCCGAGTAAATTTGACCTAGAACACTCGTTGAGTTCTAAGAAAATAGTGTCTAACTTATTTTCACTAAAGAGAGAGATGTAAACAAAAAAAAATAATCCATTAATTTCTTATCTAATTTATATTTTAAATACTTTTACAATAATTTCTTTTATATTTTTAATAAGTGATTAATAATATTGTTTTTTATAATATAATTGATTAAACATTTAATATATAACTAAATATTTTCAAATTTTCTCGATACAAATGAAAACTAAATGCTCAGCAATATTTCTAGATGGAGAAAAAGAAAGATGAGCCTGTTTCAAAGATATGGAATCCCTGGTCCTAAACCCAATTTCGTTACTGGAAATGCGATGGAATATAATAGAAAAGTAAAAAATTGTTATTCACTGCTAAAATCTAAATTTTAATATTAAATATTTAAGCAATTTGTCTTATTCACAGAGAAACAAATGCTTTGATGAATGGATAGAAAAATACGGAAATATTTTTGGGTAAAGTTCATTACTGCAAAGATTAATTTATTCCTATCATTTAATATAATATTAATAAAATAAAACATGCATGTCATTTCTGTGTAATTACATAAGATGTTAATTTTATTGATAATTATTTATAATATTTAATAAAGTTGTTAAAAATCATGTTTAAATTAAACATGATTTTCGTCTTCGCAGTTTTACAAATGAATCAGTCTGTTTTAGCCGTTATTATCAGAAATGGCTTTCTGTAATTTGATGCCACAAATAGTCCGTATATTGTCTATATAGAATTTTTAAAGTTTTATTTTCGAACCTCGAAGAAACAGAGATATGTTGTGCTTTACTCATTATAACTCGTTATGAGAAAGGTTTTATTTCTCGGAACTTTAGAGGTCCACCAGTGGCTGAGTAGACAAAACTGCTAGAACATTGATTGTGGTTCTGCGCCTCACTAATGGACTGGCCACGTGAATTTTTGGATTCGTCACATCTTAAGAGTTAAATAGGGACCAATTTTTCTATGAAAAATTATGGCCTACATTTTGCATTGCCGTATGTAAACAAAAACAAAAAGAAACTATAGATGCTATTTATCAGTTCCTATTAACATCAGTTAGAGTTTTTGTCGAGAAAGTTTGATTCTAGTTTGAAGATAACATACATATTCTAAAACTGTATGAATTTTTATCCTACATCAAATTCAATTCTAAATTTCACATCACGCTTGTTTTTTAAAAGTTATTACTAACGAGCTAATGGTTACAGTACACTAATAAACATAATTTTAATTCTATACAGTAGTTTTTGTTTTTCATGCATTATTATAAATTCACAAAGATTATCAACGTACTGCAAAATTTGGATTTGCGTACACAAAGTTCTATTTTATTGTAGGAAATTTTATTTTATAAAAAAAATCGATAAGTTATTTACTTTCGTACGTATCTTCTTACATTAAGTGTCAAGATCTGTAATTGTTGTGGAGTTAGAGATTAAAAATAAATTATAATAATTATTTAAACTTTCAGTTTCTTAAATTAATTAAATAATTTATAAATTATAATCGAAATTATAATTTCTTTACTTATTTAACAATTTCTACTAGTTTCTAATTTCTTTCAAACTAGTTTCTTTCTTGGAGGAAAACCTTGGGTTGTGTGTCGTGATTTGGAATTGATGAAACTTATACAGATAAAGGAATTCAAAAATTTTATGAATAGAGATGTAAGTTTTTAAGTAATTTTTCGTAATTATAACCGTATTATTCTGACGTTTTATTATCTATTTTTTTCAGGTAATACTTCCGGATGGAGGAGTTCCACATGATCCGTCGTTTGAACCACTTGTACTTCAATGTGATGAGGATTGGAAAAATACCAGAAATATATTGATCACAGGTTTCAGTACAGCTAAATTAAAGATGGTATTTATGCCTCTTTAATAAAACTCTAGATATATAGGATATTTATTATGTTTCTTTATAAATATTTAGCATTAGAAATTCAAACGTATGTATTGTTATTAGATGAATATATCAAAATTCTGTTTTTAGATGAGCACTCTTATGACTAAGCCGATAAATATATTTATGGAGAAAATCGAAAAACAGAAAGAATCGCCGTTTGATATTGCCGAATTTTATAAAAAGTTAACTTTCGATATAATTTGTAGAACAGCTTTTGGAATTCAGACAAACGTACAAAATGACGAAACAAGTAAATTTGTGCAATCCGTCTATAATACCTTCGAGGTTGATACCGCCGATCTATTGTCAATATTATCAAGTAAGATTTTAGAAAACTTTTATGGTGGTTTATATGATTTTATGATTATAAATAATTAATACGATGCTTTTAGTTTGTTTACCCGAAATTGAACCGATTCCTACATATGGTAGAAAGATTTTGGATACAATAAAATATGCAATTAATTATCCGTGTACTAAAATAGTTTTGATACGTGCAGTCAAATAGTTATTTCCCGAAAAACTTCAGATGTAAGATTTACAATTTATAAATTGCTAAATAACAAAAATATTACTAATAGTTTTATAAAACTATTTTCAGTATCATCATCCAGATCTCTTGCAAATCATGATTGATGCTGAGGATGAAACAGATTGTACCATAAAGAAGCTTTCAATAGAAAGTATTGTTTCGAATGCTGTTCATGACAGCTGGGTTATTATTCTTTTATTAAAATATTCAATACAAGTTTAATGAATTAATAACGCTAAATTGTAGCGTTATTAATTGCGAATGCAAGTCAAGTAATAAACTTTCTGGAAAAAATCGCTTAGTCGTTTTATTTTTTGAATGTGTGCAATAGATGAAGACAATGAAATTTATACAATTGAAAATTTAAAAATATATATAAACTACACAGTTATTAAAAATATATTTTTTGAAATCTGTTAAATAAATAAAAAAGTAAAGTTGTTAGTAATGATTGTAATTTTTTCTGATTCGTTTTTCTTGCTGTTTTTTTACTACAAAGCGTTAAATTCTTATTCACAATCAGTACATATTTAAGTGGAACTTGCAAGACTATTTCAAGTATAATGTTAAATATACTTAACATTATACAACTGTCGTAGAAAGTGGAAGTGATCTGGCGAAAAAAGTGTTCGTCATGAATGCTATTATGGCTTTCTTATTTTGTCATAAACATTTTACTTTCATTACATACTTAAATAACTATGTAGTAACATAGTTATTTCAATTTTTCTAATTTTTAAATCTTTTTTCTAGAGATGTTTGTGTTGTCAGCTGAGGAAAATAGCAATATCTTCCTTATAAAAATCCTGATGGTTTGTTCTGACAGTGCTTTAACAGGCAATTCGAAATTACAATTATATTCGTAACCTTGACAGCTAGAAGTAGTCCGGTCAGACCAGGCCAAGTAGGCTGGACATGTTTCTATTGTTTTGCTTACAGATATATAAAAAAACTTTCAATAATCTTTTTCTTTGTGTGATTTTACATTCATACTTGAAAATATGTGCAATAGAAGTTTCACTTCATTTTGAAATTTATAGTGGACCAGGGCGAATAAAGACAATGTACATCATAAAATTTGCACAAATTTCAATAGCATTTTCTGATAATTTCATATAATTGATCATGCGTAGTAGACAGCATACGCTCTACAATGTCTTGGATGTCATTAAAAGTTTAGATAAATAGCATTCTGTTTTAAAAAATCCAAAAGTTGAGTTGAGTAACTATCCCGGCTGTTATGAGATTAAATTAAAAATATAACTTTCACATTAATAAATTATAATAAATGAAATTGTGATGTTTATTCGGGTATATGGTATTTCGGGAAAGAGAGAAGAAACTACCCTCTCATGAGGAGGAAATTTCTTCTTAAACTGATCTCTCGTGAGGAAAATTCCAGCAAATCAAGAACAAAAGTAAATACGACAGAAAAAGTAAAAAGACTACGAAATTATTAGTGATGAAAAATAAAAAATTGATACTTATGATTTTATTTGTGTAAAACTTCAGAAAATTGAACCGCATTTTCCTTTTAACCAAAGTGTCCTCTTATGCATATGAAAGTTTAAATAATATAGCAAAAGTTATTACGAGAAAAATAGAGCAAACTTGTTATGTTAATTTTGATATTAATTAAACTATTGGAAAAAAATTTATATATATACGTAGAAGTTANCTTCGCTCTCTCCCGCGCTGGCTTTGTGCACTTTTTAGAGTCTCGTAAGCCAGCACGGGAGCGGGTGAAGGCACTCGTCTCTGCGCTCAGCTAATAGCAGTGATATATGTAGTATGGTATATCTGTATGAAATATATCTATTACGAGAAAAATAGAGCAAACTTGTTATGTTAATTTTGATATTAATTAAACTATTGGAAAAAAATTTATATATATACGTAGAAGTTACGTACTCGGACATTTTAATTTTCAATAAGAATATTTAGGCTATACGTGAAAATACATCATCTTATAAAACTGTCTTTTGAGTCTTAAAAAGCATCATTTTATGTATGATGTCAGACTTATATACAAAAAAAGTTAATGGAACAATGGTTGCTACTATCTGTTTTTACTGTAGATAGCTAACAGTCACCTTCAAATGATTGTATTCGTGAACGAAAGGAAAGAACACCAAATTCCACCCAACATTTATTTCTGAAAGTGACGAGAAGCTTAATGATGTTTCAATCGACAGATCTTAAATTACGAAAATTCTTATAAAATAGGCATTTTTTAAAATCAAAGAAATCTTTTTAATGTGACTCAAATTTTTTCAATGACCTTGCGTATGAAGTAAGTGATTATTGATATTACTTCGTTTGTTTGTAAGAAAAGTCGTCATTCGAATCGCATTGCAGTATTTTATAAAGTAGCTTTCATTTTACAGAATAAAGGTAACGTGCTTGATATATTTTTATATGTTTTATTTACTTTTTGTTAATTATATAGGTGGAAAAAAAGGTAAATAATGATAATTAGGTTATATTCATTTCATTTCGTCTATTCCGGTTGATAAACCATGGCTCTTCTAAAACCACTACTGATGTTTCCGTGTATAGCTTATAACTTACAATTTATTTTTATAAACGACTACTTACTCGTATGTAATATTATTTATAAATGTGCTGAGTATTGTGTGGTATGGATTAATTGTGAATATAACTTAACCTTGAAAATGTTGCTGAAAGCTAAGGATACGTTCATAGGAATCGAATTTAAAGTGTCCCAACTTAAAACCTACATAACTTCTAACAGTAAGTAATTGCCAGGCTATCGAGAGAGAGGGGATGCTCAGGACTTTTCCCGGGCTTGAAGAAAACTTAGGTATGTAGTGACTTCAAACCCTGTAAATTAATGCTATTTTTATTAATAAAATAGTCAGACATTTAAGATGCCTTCTATTAAGAAAGTAACATTTTACGTATTCCATTTGTTCAAATAAATAAATAAATGGCAAATGAGATCCTCTAAAGAAAAGAGGGATCCGCTTTACTTTCATTAATCCTGCTAATTGCAAGATCCTCGACATAGTCCGAATCCTCGCCGAAAGTCTCTCTCTCTCTCTCTCTCTCGAAAAGAAATTTAAATTGGGGAAAAGTGAATCCCTATTAATAATAATATATTTGCCATCGGAATTTCGAACGAATTTTTCCTTGAAACTGTCGAAGAAAACTATGCAACTCGTGATTTAAACAACGTAGATTCAAGTTGTTTAAATCACGAGTTTCATAGTTTTCTTCCATAGTCGATTCCAGACAGAACTGTTTATGACCAAGGTCATAAATACTTCCGTCTGGGATCGACTATCGGCTTCGACCTTTCCCGAGGCTGAATCGGTCTCGACCAAGTCCTTGGGTCTCGACGAACCCCACTTGAATCAGGAACGAGAAGTGAAGACGAGAGAACGAGACCAATCGCCGGTGTACCAAGACACCAAGGCTTGTTGATCCGTTTCTGTTAAATCCGTCCAACTTGAATTGGATCATGTGCTGTTGTCGTACTCCTCATCACCGCGGACTTTTGTTCCCTTCATGGAATGGTGTGTGTGCTTGAGTTTACATTCGACGAAACGACCATCTTTTTCGACTCTGCATATTCGGAGTTTTCCATATTTTACGACAAACTCTCTTAGCATGGACGACTAATCGATCAAACTTGGAGGATCGAGCTTCTCGGGCTTTCGTCCAACTTGTCAATAAAATGAGGATTGTTAATAGTCTTTCTCTCCAAATAAACGGTTCTGTCGAACGACGAGCTTAGTATCGTACGAAACGGACACACCCACATGCATGACCTCGTTCTGTCGCGCCGTTCTGAGGTATAAAAATTCTCTTTCTAGCGGAATTTCTACCTTTTAGTAGACTTTCCATATCTGGCCGTGACAAGCGGCCTCACATAATGATAGAGAAACGTCGATATTTACCGTATTTTTCGCCGTATAAGACTCACTTTTTCTCTCCAAAATCGGGGGGAAAAAAGTGCCTGCGTCTTATACGGCAAATACAAAAGCCCACCATGGCCCTCCGCTGCCCCTCCACTTCTGCATACATACATAACCGCAGGAATACTCGGCCACTCCGTTCCCTTCCACCTCTTGGCGCCGTCTGATACCAGGAAGCTCCGCTCTGCCTCGCACTGGCTTTGTGCGGTCTTTGCCTCGCGCTGCGATTGGCTGGGCGAAGAGGCACGTGCCTTCGCTCTCTCCCGCGCTGGCTTTGTGCACTTTTTAGAGTCTCGTAAGCCAGCACGGGAGCGGGTGAAGGCACTCGTCTCTGCGCTCAGCTAATAGCAGTGATATATGTAGTATGGTATATCTGAATGAAATATATCATATTTCATACCACCCCATCAAGATGTCAAAGCAGAAGAGACTGTTTATGATAGTAAAGATGTCAAAGCAGAAGAGACTGTTTATGATAGTAAAGATAGCTCTTAGTATGTTACATGGTTGACATAAAATTTTTCTTAACTGCTGTTAACTTTATACAGTTGATATAAAATATTTTACTACAGAATTTGGTTCATAATTTTTTTTTTTCTGAATTTGCCTCCTTTAAAATTGGGTGCGTCTTATATGCCGGTGCGTCTTATACGGCGAAAAATACGGTATTTAGATAAAACGAAATTAATTTATATAAACCCATTTTAGATAGCTTTTCTTATATAATTACTCAAAAGTGCGTATTCTTAACCTCACAAAATAGTGATAGCTATGAAAAGTTATGTAAGCAAACCAATATATCGCCTGTATATAAAATACCGTTCCCGTAGAACAGGGGTGGCCAACCTTTTGCATACCATGCGCCAATTTTTTGATAGACGAGTTCAGATGCGCAGTGGCGTACCGTGGGTGTTAGCCGCCCGGGGCGGAGAAAAATTTCGGCCACCCTTTAATCAGGTATTTCAATTTAAAAGATCAAAATTCAGTTGTGTGAAAAAAAAATTAATAAAAAATGCGGTGGTGGTGTAGTTACCCGTACAAAATAGTCCCATTTGACATTAGTGGCATACACGATTGCGAATGTATCGTGAATCGTAGAAGCAAAAAAAAAAAAAAAAAAAAAAAAAAAGGTCAACAGGTGTAGCAGTCCAACCGACTCGTGGACTGTCCGGACGGTAGCACTGTCATTTAGACGCCTATGCACTGATCGAAAATAAACATACATGCATACACTGTAATTTACTATGTGGAGAACACTCATTTTATCTGTAAAGTTGATTGCAACGAATTGTGCAACAAATGAACTTGCCAAGACAGACTATAAAAAATTAATTTTCTATGTAATATTCTTAATTGCAAAGAAGCCAAATCTGGCAATGTTGCTCAGAACTGACTAAAGCGCCACTTGTAATCGTCCAATGCGCCAAGTTTGGCGCATGCGCCACGGTTTGGCCACCCCTGCCGTAGAAAATACTGAAATTAGAGTCCCGTAGAATCTCGTAGAATTCACAAAATTCAGATTTGCATATAATCTTTGATCATGTTTCCCGTAAACTCCTACCAATCACGTGATTGTATATAATTTGTTCACTGACTAAAACAGACTTTTTAGAACATATGTGAAACGAATTAATTGTCGCAAAAGATCACCACTATTAATAAATACTGTCATAGATATTAATTAAACAAAAATTAAGAATTTTTATGCTTAAACTTTAATAAATTGAAATCAAAACGTAAATCATCTTTATATAGCATGCGATTCAATATGATTATTACCTATAAATATGTAGGGCCTACCTATGTTTGCGAGTGATTATTTTTTAATGTATTAAACTTTACTTCTTTATTATTGTAAATATGTTTGAGATTCGTTTTATTTGTAGTTGCATAATTGTAAATAAGTAAATAGCTTTGTGATAATAAAATATTAAAATACTATTCTTATCAAATTAGTTTTACTTCGATCAATGTAAATTGGGCACGTATTGAAGCAAATAAAGTATTCATGCTGTCGTCTACAATAATATTATTGACTTTTTTTGCGTGTCTTCTATTATTCTGGATAAGGTAAGCATTCTTTATTTTTTTATTTTTTCGTTTGTTCACAAATAAAAATTAAACAATTTATCAGATTAGTTCTCACCATCATAATTTCTATTAAATGGTAATGAAAAAATTTTTTATTTTAATTTAAATTTTAGATTAAATTTTTTAATACACCTAAACTAGATGCTATACAAAATAATAAAGCTGAAAACGAAATAAAATCCGCTATTAGCTCTTAATAAGAAGCTATTAATAACATTCTAAGGAGCTTTTTTTAAACTAAAAGCAAGTTTTTAAAAAATGCATGAGGATTTGATATACAGTGGTACCTCGGTATATGTCTGCTTTAGAATACGTCAAATTCGGAATACGTCCTGTTTGGACGAAACAAATTTTGCTCGGTATACGACATAATTCAATTATACGCGCCATCAATGAACTAGTAGCACTATCGGTGTACTAGATCAGACTATACGTTCGCGGTACAACGGTTTATAACTTTGTTTAATTTCTTCTGATTTTAATTCGTAAGTAAAATTTTATTTTTATTAATCACGAATCGCAAAAAGGCAAATGAAAAGCGACAGAAAACTAACAAAATGACTAGAATTACAATGGAACTGATAAAAGAGATTGTTGAGAAATACGAAGGTGGCTCGTGTGTTCGAGATTTTAACTGTTGTTTACCGTATTCCGAGAACGACGATATGGACAATCGCGAAAAATAAAGACATTATTAAATCTACTAACGTTGCGAAAGGGGATCGAAAACATTAGATCATGTCGAGAAATTGCTTTTGCTTTGGATAACTGAAAAACAGTACTGGAGACAGCGTATCGGAAATAATTATTTGAGAGAAAGCTAAAATGATACACGCTGATCTCACGAAAAATCAAGCAGGAACTAGCCAGGCAAGCGAGGTGTTTAAAGCCAGCCATTTTTTTTTACACGAGACCGGATTAATCATTTTTACAACCTTTCCCATAAGAAGAAAGGTTGTAAAACTTTATGGGAAAGGTTGGTTTGGTATATGTCCAATTCGGTATAAGTCCAAACACCGGGAACGGATTAAGGTCGTATACCAAACCAACATTTATTTATTTTTCATATAAAATAACGAAAAAAAATTATAGTACAGTAAGATCCTGCTTAACGCAGGGGATACGTTCCTAGACGACAAAGCACTAAACGAAACCGCGTTAAAGAGGTTATTTTAACACAGGGTAAATAGGGAAAGGAGAACATGCGACCGATTTTACTTTAATTTTAAGTTATTTTTATATTAATTTGCATAATAATATATGTTAAACAACACATCAATTGGCACACAGAAATGTAAAGTTAATTTTTTTTGTGACGAAGATTCTGGCTCTTTTGAAATTCTTGTTTTTTTGCGATAAAGTCGTGTAGTTTCATTAGTCGCTTTTTTCTGTCCTTAAGCAAATGTCGGTAGCAAGAAATCGCATCCAAAACGCCTCGTCTTGCTTTTGCACTCCTTTCAAAATCTGGATCATACGCTACAATTTGGTCAACGATTTCGGTTATCTTACCAAACTTTCACTAAGGAAATCTATAGAGAAATTCGTTAGATTCTTCGTTTTCAGAATCACCATTTTCCAGTTTTACATGAATTCGTTGTTCTTCCAGTTCTTGAAAGTCGTCGTTGGTAAGGCTCTCACCAGAAACCTGCAGTATCTCCTCAATATCCTGCTCGTCTACATCTCCTAGTCTTGCTATATCTATAAGGTTGACAATTTTGTCAACCTAACGATAAAGCGAAAGGCTCTTCTCTTTAAGAATTCATCAGATTAAAAAGTAAAAGTTTCTTAAATTTTTTGATTTTTCATAGACCGATAATATGTAATTTTAGTTACAAATTAAGATTCGTTTACTTTATAATTAATTGTCTCCAATCGTAATACATCAAATCCTATAGAACAAGAAGCGATCAAGTCGTATATTTCCGATCTGTAAGTTACTTAATATCTCTCGCTGAATCGGCGACTGATTCGTCATAAAAATGCCTTTTGTGTTCTTAGCTTTATTCTGTAAAATAGTAACTGAATCTTTTTGCAACATGTGCCACGACATATAATAATTAAAAATTATAATAAATTAAAAATTTTACAAAATTTATAATTTATTAGATGGAAAACTCGGTTAGCCGTCAAAATAGAGTCGCCGAATGTCTGTAAAATTTCCATAATTCAGATCTTTATTCAGTGAGCTCGGTAAATATATTTTACTGTTGCGTTAGTTGGTCTCGTTGACGGATTAAATAATTATAAAATTATTTTCACTAAAGTTAGAGATTCACACAGAGAAATTACTGTCGATTAACTTTGTATCTAGTTTACATTTTAAATATTTATAAACTTTAAAGAATAAATTATAAAAAATTAACTGTTTATTTATTTTTTTTACTTATGAATTAATTATCTATTTGAGATTTAAAAAAATTTTGAAATTTGAATTATTTATATTTTGCTTATACAGTACAGGTATCCCTCGTATAACACTGGAGTTACGTTTCAAAAAATTGCTGTGTTATACGAAACAAAGAACTAGTGCGAAATGGGGGGTTAGGTTCCAAAAATTAAAAAACATGCTGTTAAATCCTTATTTAAATCAGATTTATTATTCATTCTTTTCATAGGTAAAATACTTATTTATTATTTAAGTAAATATTTTACCAGAGGATTATTCTTCCTATATGATGATCTCAGCATGAGTATCATCAACTTGTAACAGTTTTTGAGTGCGTTCGTTAATAGCGGTCGCTCTGCAACGGGAGTGCGCTGCTGTTTGTAGGCATTTAGGAACGACGGTGAAAGAAAGATGGCGGCGCCCGCACTATCGAAGTATCGTGATGGAGGAATCTATAATTCTAAAATAAGCTTTTAGAGGCAAAAGAAGAGTCCCAATTGTAAAATTTAGCCATTAAATTGATTATTTGTTGAAAGAGCATTCAAAGTAGCCACGAAAACAATTAGAATGCTCGCGCGGAGTTACGCGGAAATATAAAAGAACGCATCTTTATTACATTTCATGTTGTACGAGGTTTTTACCCAATTTCCGAACCCTGTTAGAGTGAACCCGTGCTATAAAAGCACCGTGTTATACGGGGATTACCTGTACGATAAATTTTATACTTCATTTTTCATATTGCTAGTGTAATAAATAATGTGTGCCAATNTTGGAGTTTTCCGGGTTTTCTCCTTGCCAATAACGACTAAATAGGAGGCCAGTTCCCCATAAAAGTCCTCCCGGAAGGCATTCTTTCCCCTCGCGTAACATCACGCCCCAGAGAAGGCAACGGGAAACCACTCTGGGTACTAACCTTCCCTAGTAACACCTTGGCGTATTATTAACTACTTACTAATCTACACCGGGTGTCGCCGATGTCAGAAATCTGATATGGCACCAAGAAGAAGAAGATTTTATATTATATCAATAAAATAGATGAAACAACAAAATATGAGTAAATATTATCAGATTTTCTCAATACTGAATGCTTAACAATATTTTTAGATGGAGAATGAGAAAGATGAGCCTGTTTCAGAGATATGGAATCCCAGGGCCTAAACCCAATTTTATTTTTGGAAATGCAATGGAATATAATAAAAAAGTAAAAAAAAAATCCTTTATTTACTGCTAAATTTTGAGTTTTATGATTTAATATTTATGCAATTTGTCCTATACACAGAGAAACAAATGCATCGATGAATGGATAGAAAAATATGGAAACATTTTTGGGTAAACATTATTCCTGCAAATATTACTTTATTCTTATTATTTTATATAATATCAATAAAATATAAAATGTATATCATTTCTGTGTAATTACATAAGTTATTCAATTTATTTTTGATTATTTATAACATTCAGATTCAGTAAAATTGTCAAAAACTTTATTTAATTTTAAATTCTGTCTGAGAAATAATAATAATAATAATAATAATAAACATTTCAGTTCTTTATATTTAAAGTGAGAATATTTGCAATTAAATGGATATATTTTTTACATAAACGACAAAAACGTGAAAATAATAATCAAAATAACAATTTGATAACGTTACAAACGTTGGCATATGTATTAATAGATATGAAGTAAGTGTGCAAATATAATAGTACTTCAGAGATAATCTGTAGTAACTGAAACTGTTATTATTAGTATAAATATATATGAATTTTTATTATAGAAGTTCTACATCCGGTTCAATTCTAAAATGCACGCCACGTTCTTTTCCTGAGAAAAAGTTGTTACGAACGAGAGAATTGTTACTGTACACTAATAACAATTACTTTAATTGTGTTCTTTACCGTATTTTTTGTTTTTCACACATTATTAGAAATTCAAAAAAGTCATTAATGTGTTTAATATTTAAATTTACAACTACAAATTCTTCTTATTAGGAAATTTTTTCATAGACAAATGTGTAAGTTTTTCCTGTGTTCATATTTTCTTACCTTAAGTATGAAGGACTATAATGGTATTGGAATAAGTAATTGAAATAAATTTTAATCATTTTATAAATTTTCTTTTTGTGATATTTATTAATTAAAATTGAAAATAAAATATTTACATTATTTTAAAATTTCTAGTTTTTTTCTTGGAGGAAACCCTTGGGTTGTCTGTCATGATTTGGAATTGATAAAACTTATACAGATAAAGGAATTCAAACATTTTATGAATAAAGACGTAAGTTTATAAGTAAATTTTGATGCTACTAACAATATTACTTTGACATAATATTATCTATTATTTCAGACAATACTTCCAGCAGGAGGAATTCCTCATAATCTGGCATTTAAAGGATTCGCATTTCAACGTGATGACGATTGGAATAGTGCTAGAAATATATTGACCAAAAGTTTCAGTTTAGCTAAACTGAAGATGGTATCTATGCTACTTTAATATTATACTACTGTACATTATACTGTACATATAGGACATTAAAATTATGTGTTTTTAGAAATATTTAAATCCACAAATGCAAAAGTCCGTATTGTTATTATAAAACATATCAAAATTTCATGCTTTTAGATGAGCACTCTTATGGCTAAACCAATAAATTTATTTATGGAGAAAATCGAAAAGCAGAAAGAATCGCCGTTTGATATTGCTGAATTTTATAAAAAGTTAACTTTCGATGTAAATTGTAGAACAGCTTTTGGAATTCAGACAAACGTACAAAATGACGAAACAAGTAAATTTGTGCAATCCGTCTACAATATCTTGGAGGTTGATTCCTCTGATTTACTGCCCATATTATCAAGTAAGAATTTTTTAAATAATTACAAGTTTCTTTATATTTAACACTATTAACATAATGTGTTTAGTTTGTTTTCCCGAAATTGAACCGATTCCTACGTACGTTAGAAATATTTTGGATGCAATAAAATATGCAATAAATTGTCCATCTGTTAAAATGGTGTTTGATACATGCAGTCAATTGATTACTTCAAGAAAAACCTCTGATGTAAGATTTACAGTTTATAAATTGCTAAATAACAATAATATTGCTGATTGTAAAAATCTGTTTTCTGTTCAGTATCATCCACCAGATCTCTTGCAAATCATGATTGATGCAGAAGGTGAAGCGGATGGTGTCGCAAAGAAGTTTTCAACAGACAATATTGTTGCGAATGCTGTTATATTTATGATAGCTGGGTTATTATAGTTGTGTTATAAATATTGATGCATGTTATGAAGTTGTGAACTTTAACGCAAATTATATGAATTATTTAATGCTAAATTGTAAATTGAGTTTTATTTTTGTTGTCGTCTAGATATGATACTACGAGTACTATGTTAGCTTGGTGCACCCATTATTTGGTTAAATATCCTGAAGAACAAGAAAGAGTTCGTCTGGAGATAAACGAAAACATCGAAAATAATGTAATTAACATTTATTTAAGAAAATTTACATGTACTATCACATATAATAATATATTTGATAATTTATTAATTGAGCTGCGTGAGCGAAGAAAATTACTTTACTCTGGTACAAATGTCGTTGGATTTAAATAAACTCCTGTGAAATCTTTACACCAATTTTGACCAAACTTGGTACAGATATCAAGTCCATGTCGGTGAGCTTGTCATGGTATTTCGAATCTTTGTCAGATCATCTCTTTGAAGAATATCATTAGAAAAGTCTGTCTTACTTGTTAGACTTAAGTTGAATTGAACAGAAGAATTCAACAAAAAAATTTTTGCTCGACTTTTTTGAATTGTGAACGATTTAGCGTTGCAATCGAGTCTAAACTGAAATTTAACAACTGTAATATATATTCGTTAACAAGTTCAAAAGCTGCTACATACAAACTGAATTAATTAGTTCTGAAACAAAGTTTGGAAGGAATTGGGTTTGCAAAACAATCGCGTAAATCAGATATCATTCCTTCCGTTTTGAAACATACTAAGTAATCTCTAGACTTAAGGATAAATATCACTCAGCTCAAATCGCAGGCGTTGTAAAGAACGAATGGCATTTCAGTATAATTAATTTACTAATATATAGTGTTAATAAACATATGTAATAAATATTAATATATTTTTATTAATAATAAAATACTATCATACCTTGAAAGTAAGATAAAATAGTGGCTTATAACAAGTTTTATTATTATAATTAAAGTAAGCTAACTGGTGAGCTATTATATCGATCTTTTTACAATAATGATTTATTTAAATATCACTATAGTAATTAATACAGTCGAATTTTTCTATCTCAAGCATGTTTATGTCGAAATTTATTTTCTCCGCTGTATTTTCAGCCTAAATTCAATGCATTTTCTATGTTTATCTCGAATAATTTTCTCCCAAAACCTCTATATCTCGAATTAAGGATTGAAGTGTCAATGACAAGTTCAATGCTCGGCGACTACATTTTGATAGCAAAAATTGTAGTAAAGAAACGTCTCTCGCAATACCGTACATAGTTGCAATTCAAACTGCTTCTCTTTGATTGGCTACGAGTTTTACTTGCCCTTAGTGGTTATTATTCTAGATAACGTGTTATAACGGATTTTAACGAACTTTCCTGGACCAACGGTTATTTTTGACATCATTTAACTTCGAGATTGCAACATTAAGAGAAGCAAATGGCTGGCATGAATAGAAAGTTGAATGTCCTTTGAATTGAAGAAAGAATAAAAGTCTTAAAACTTTGTATGAATTTTACTTGATGGAATACCGAGCTTGACCAAGACTTTTGTTCTTTCATTCAACTCATCTGACAAAGAATGTAGTTGAAGAATAAATGTGACCAAGTTTAGTATTCCATCGAGTACTCTTGCAACGATAATAAAGAACAAAGATTTAGTAGAGAGAAACTTCAAAACAACAAGAAAGTGTAAAAAACACGAAAGTATTCTTTTCCAAATGAAGACGAATGTGTTAGAAAATGGTTTGTGCAATATTGTAACCGAGGCGTTCCTCTCAATATAATGATATTACAAAATAAAGCTGAGAATTTTACCAGATGACTTGGCGATAGAGAATTTAAATCCAGCAACAGGTGCTTAAGAGCTTTAAAATAGACACAACACTGTCCTCAGGAAACTTTGAGGTGAAAGTGCGTCTGTGCTTCAAAGTGTTTGCGAAGAGTATATCAAGGATCTCTCTTTTCTTCATGGCTACGAGCCAATGGATGTCTTCAACGCAGATGAAACGAGCCTTTTTCCCAATGTTTACCGAATACAACAGCGATATTTAAGGGACTAACTAGAGTGCCGAGGTGGAAAATGACATAAAGTACGCGTGACTGAACGTTTAGAAGTTAAACTGGAAGTAAAAACTTTTATCACTAACAATTGATCATTCTGAAAATCCTAGATGTTTCTCAAAAAAAGAAATCGTTTCCTATAGTATATAAAGCAATCTTTAACCTTCAATCACTACCAATGTTTTGGACGCTATGAGGATAATCTACTATTCTAGGAAGAATGCTATAGAAAACACAATCAAGATCAGTTTTCTAATTACGGGGATTAAGCAAAGAAACAATAAAGAAGAAGAAGAACAACAAAACATCATTGAAAAGATGAAAGACATAGAAACCAATAAAGTAAATTCGTAAGAGTAGATAATCGTCAAGAATAAATATAATCTTGACATTATTTGACGAGTTTTTGGACGTGGACGATTCCCTTATAACATGAGAAATGTTACTATATACGAAGATCGTGAGGAATGTGAGTAAAGTTTCTGACGACAACGATCAACTAGAGCAGTGGTTCCCAATTAGTGGTACGCGTACCCCTGGGGGTGCGCGAAATTGCGTGAAGGGGTACGCGCGGCAATCTAAAATCGGTCGATTTAAAATTTAAATGCATGAGATGAAGCAATCAAAAAATAATGGAGGGACCATCAAAAATTCTGTAATTTACAGCATTATGTCGAATGCGCAAATTCATTTATTTATAACTAAAAATATTCTCGAAATTTCATTTAAAAAATGCATTTGTGACAATACCTAAATGAAATTCTTACGCAAGAAACAAAAAGTGTACAATTAACACAATTTGTGTTAATTGTACAATTATCACTATCATCGTGTCAACGAAGCTGCAATAAAATATTTACTACCATTTTGCACAACATACTTCTGCGAGAGCAGATTTTTGGCCATGACAAACATGAAAACTAAACATCGTCACCGACTTCAACTCGAAGATGACTCGAGACTGAAGCTGACCAAAAAGCAACCAGATTTTACAAAGTTGTGCTAAGGAAATCGTGCACATTTGTTGCATTAAAATTAAATAACCTTATGTTATTTTCATTATTATTAGAATTGTATTTTAAAGGTAATAAATGTAAAAAAAACTTATTCTATCACTAGCTGTCTACCCACAGCTTCGCCCGCATTATATCGAATATTCTCGTGGGAGTAAGATATTTTCTCGCAGTAAAACGTAGCCTATGTCTATCTCCAACATGTAAGCTATCTCTGTGCCAAATTTTATTAAAACCTGTTCAGCGGTTTAGACGTGAAAAGGTGACAGACAGACAGCATTATCTTCGAATTTATAATATTAGTATGGATTAATATGAATTTCTGCTATAAGGGGTACGCGAGTTTAAGCTCTTTCTTGAAGTGGTAGGCAGGAAAAACTAATTGGGAACCACTGAACTAGAGGATTAGATAGATACAGTATTACCTCAAAAGAGGTGGAAAAGGCCATTGAAATGTTGAAACATTTCCTTCAATGTCAGGAAGATATTAGTCAGAATGCATTCGCCGCTATTGCTTACCTTCAAAATATTGTCCAGTCGAAAGAAAAGCAGGCATCAAAAATTATTAACCAACGATTTCTGCTAATGGATTTCAGAAACGTTTATTTTTACCTAATAGAAGTATGTACTGTAAATTCTATTGTATTTCGTTATATCGCGCATTTTTTGGACCCCCAAATATCACGAGGGGATACCTGTATTAATAATATACCGTATTTCAAATCTAATCGGCTCCATACGAACCTCTATATCTCGAAATATGTCCATCTGGATTTTTTTCTTGTTTCCGTGAAATTCGAGATACACAGGTTCGACTGTATTAAAATTCTTAAACGTGACATAAATTGTGTTTTCAGAATTGATATCTCGAAAGCTTTCTATTTATTTTTGTTACATTGTAAATTTGATACTAAAATTTATGGAAAAGTTTTGTTAATTAAATATATAAATTTGTGTTCAAAAAATTTCTTCAGCTCCAAAGTTCTACATTATTAATAAGAAATACTTTTTATAACAGAAAATTGAATATGCGGATTTACCGAAATTAAAATACCTGGGTCAAATAATATCGGAAACGTTACGTGTACAAACTCTTTCAACTCTGTAAGTAAATTTTACTTTTAATTGATATTTTTTACTCAAAATTATTTTAACTAATCAAAAAATTTATATTCAGTTCATTTAATAGAATATGTTCAAACGATTTCTACTATAAGAATATAACTATTCCTAAGGGAGTTACAGTTATGATTCCAGTACCAAACTTGCATAAAGACTACAGATATTGGAATGAACCGGAAAATTTCAACCCTGACAGGTATAATACAGTGTCATTTCAACTTGTGATGTCGATTAATTTACTTTTTAATATGCATTTTCTGAAATTAATTTTTAATAGTGTATTTTGATGATTTATTTTCAGATTTTCATCTAAGAATGCAGGACTAATAGATCCATTGATATATCAACCTTTCGGATATGGTCCAAGAGGCTGCATGGGAATGAAAATGGCTCAAACAGTTATGAAATTAACTTTGGCTAATCTTGTGCAGCACTATAAATTAGAACCTTGTGGAAGTTTGGTAAATAGAACCTTACTTTAAATATATTTCTGTTCGAATAATTTATTTAATTTAATGTATAAAAGCGTTAATATTATTTTTTAATTTAATGTATAAAAGCGTTAATATTATTTTTTAATTATACAAATTAATAATTTGTTATAGGAAGTTGACGAAGACTTGTCGCTCTTTATACCTCGTCCAAAAAATGGAATTATGGTAAAGGCAACTGCAATAACTTTGTGAACCTTTTAATAATTTTTTTTACTTCTTACGTTGTTTATAATGAAAATACTCATATATATGTTAAAAAAACGTTTATGAGACCAAATCTTGGATATATACAGTTGCTCCATATATGATATACAGTATGTATATACTGTATAGCATATTTAATCGGTGATCGGGATTTGTAATGATAACACATGTAGTACAGAAAATAAACCAATTATAATAGGAATAACAATAAACTATAACGTACGATATAGAATTAAAGTGTTATTTCATGATATAGCATGTTTATGAGCACTGTCGTGAGAACTTGCCATTCACACTAATGGAAGAAATAGAGATTCTTTACTTAAGCCTCAAAAAAGTAACATAAATAGTTATTTCTCATTAGATAAGATTTCAATACGTTTTATATCTTCCTCAAGTCTTAATAACAGCTTTGCAATGCTTCAGCATAGAGTTAATGAGTTTCTTCCAATATTCTATACCAAACTATTCTAATTCATTTGCTGCTTATTCTCGGGCCTTTCCTCTGCTTTTTTCGTATCCATAATATGTCAGGAGTTCTCAATGGGGTTCAGATAAGAACTACTATCTGGCCAGCATAAATATCTGGTCTGTGTCTTTAAGAAAATTTTTAGTACCATTAGATGAAGAAAGGACTTTATGATTAGAGCTAACGGGTTAACGATTAGAGCTACCTACCCTTGGCCTTCAAATTTGAATTATTTTTCTTACTTTTATTTTATTGGCCTATTTATTTTACTTTCTTTAGATGCATTTTTAATAAATAAAGAATCACATATGAATATTTACTCAAAACAAAACAAAATTAATTTCTAATTTAAAAAAAAATTTTTTTTAATACAAAACCATAATAAATTTGCAGGAGATTGTAATTGTAGATCGGAGTTTATCCATTTTTCAAACACTAACAAATGGTTGGTTCCAAGCATTAAAATAATGAAAATATCACCATTATTTTGAAAATACTGTATAAATTTTTGATCGTTTAAGAATGAATTATTATTGTATATAATCTGATATAAATTAGTATATAATACGTATGAATAGTACCAATCTGCATTAATAACGTTTGGTGAGACCGAAATGTCTAAAATTTCTGACAAAATCTCACACTTCATCATCAAAATGGTGATGGGATTGCAGAGGTTCTCCCGGCTATTACCACCACCGCTAAGAATGAAATTGTGAGAATGATTTGATTCATTCCACAATCCGATCTTTGTTTTACTTTTTCCGCCAAGAAGAAAACTACAAAAATGATTAAATTAAAGATTATCCTATTTTTTCAATTATGAAAAGGTTAAATGTTTTGTTATTAAAATGTTATAGTCAAATTCAAAGTTCACGTTTAATTCCAGTGCCTCTTATGATTTTCTAATTGTGGACTTCCATAATATAATTAATCTGTGGACAGAGAACTCAGAACACAGGCGGGCAACAGAACTGCAAGAAAATAGAATTCTACCAGAGTTACTACTATTATATATACTCCGTGATTGGAATTATTGGAAGACATTTTTCTCTGCTACAAAGTCTAGATTTATCATTTTGCTCCATTACAGATAAAAGCCATCGTTTCTTGTATCATCAAGCCGACAAACAATAAAAAAACTCATTGCAAATATCTCAAATTTTTAAAAGTAATCGGCACAGCTGTGACACAAAAGGGACTTTCATACGTCTTAGAATTTCTTCCAATACCGGAGAGAAATATAGAAAAAATATAGGAATTGCTACGTTACATTTTTACGTAGAAAGATATTTTTGAAATCGGTTGTATCTAACAAATTTATTTCTTTTCCCAACTAAAGAACTGGAAAGTGTGGGAATCCTTTTGACTGTACCTTTTGTCAAGAATTTATCTCTGTATAAAGTTTGAATTAACGATGCATACATTAAGCACTTGATGTTTTAAACCCTTACATAAGAAAACATTCGTAGTTATATAAATCAAATACTATAATATAATATAATATAATAGAAGGGTCATAAGTACGAAAAAATCTAATAATCTTAACGTTTGTTGTTATGTTTTGCCCGAGCAACACCGGGCTCATCTGCTAGTTCTAGAATACAGTAGATCATATTTGTAAGTTGCCTGCATAACATGCACTTTTTGTAGAGAAATGTCGCCTGTCAATCAGTAACGTGCCGTGACATTTTATAATAGGGATGCCGTGTTTCTGTAAGAAGCCAACTTCCAGTGGCAATCAGTTAATTGCGCGTCAGTGATTGTCTAGGGTCCATTCGTACGTGGGTGGTGGCGGAGGAGACAAAGACGACAAGTATCGAACAAAAACCGTTTATTTTAACACAAAATAAACTTACTATGTACAAAATAGTTTGCTTTAGACGATCAGCTGTTCGGACGTACTGGGCGTCGATGAGGTTCTTTGATCGTCAATCGAAGGTGGCATCGTTGACAAGTCCGAAGGACAGGTGGGGAGACTTCGTCTGTTAGCATCGGCGACACGGTCTAAATCCGAAGTGGCACGGGTTACAGGTTGGCACAATAGACGAGAAACTTACCTTATCCAAAATGATAGAAGACACGCAAAAAAAGTCAATAATATTATTGTAGACGACAGCATGAATACTTTATGTGCTTCAATACGCTGCCCAATTTACATTGATCGAGGTAAAAGTGATAAATATAATTTGATGATGATAGTATTTTAATATTTTATTATCACAAAGCTATTTACAATTATGCAACTACAAATAAAACTGATCTCAAACATATTTACAATAAAAAAGAAGTAAAGTTTAATAATAGTATATTTTGCGAGTGATTATTTATTAAACTTTAATAAAGTTTAATAAATAATCACTCGCAAACATAGGTAGGCCCTACATATTTATAGGTAATAATCATATTGAATCGCATGCTATATAAAGATGATTTATGTTTTGATTTCAATTTATTAAAGTTTAATTAAGCATAAAAATTCTTCATATGCTATATATGACAATGTTTAATTAAACTCATATTCACAGCGACGTCGCACATTTCCTGCACTCACTCTTAAGTCGGTTTGCTTTATACATTATTTTTTTTTTTTCAGACAGATTCAAAGATTAAATGTAACCACAATGTTTCCTGTTTTCATATAAAAACGTTTAAATGTGTCATATTCTTCTACGTCTTTAATTCTCCTATTTTTTTAGCAAATTCCCTAGCAATACCGATTAACTTTAAACGGACCACAGCCAACATTTGAGCCTAAACCATGCTGCCATCTGATTCAAAGAATTCTGTTATACTAAATCCATTGAGGTCATCTGAATATGATGAAAGCAATGGTACGAGACTTTCCATTCCACCAAGTGTTACTTAAGGGTTTTCTTCCATTTTAGGGCGATTTAGCTTAAACTTAAATTTTAACTAATCTATGAATACTTCGAAAAAGACGAAACCTGTTTGCGGCAGACAACGTCCTGTCTGTGACGGACCTGTCTGTCTTTATCGTGGATAAACCTATCGTTTGAAATCTATGTAGGTCGACTTTATTCCAATTATAAATTTAATTAAGTTCATAATAAAGTATTTTATAAAAAGTACACATTTCTCCCTTAAATCCAGTAGGCATCTCACGCAAAGCTTACAAGAAAGTTGCCTATTTTTATATTTTAGACTAAAATTATTAGGAGAGAGACTATGGCTTCGAATATAACACAACCACTTAATCCTACTTTCACATAAACATATTCGCAGAAAGTTCATAGAGTGATGATAAATAGAAATTTATTTTTAACGAAGAAATCGGGAAAAACAACTATTCGAGAAATAAGGAAACACAATAGTTACCATTAAAGTGACTAGCGACGTGTTCTATTCAGTGTTAATTAATAGTTGAATAAACAACCTCTAGGCACCTCAACCGGTTACGACCGATACGTCGACATATCAGTATCACATCATTATCGGTCAAATTCCTTTATACTGTATGATAAATATGTTTAATGGAATTCTTTTTATCAATCACATGTCAAATGTTTATAAGAAGTCTTAATCATTTCAACTCAGATTATTTTTCGTTCGGTTCATAAAACAAACGTCTGTTAATCCACAAATGAAAGGTAAATGCTTTATTATAATATTGTAGTTTTTCTTATTCGAAATAGATACAACCAAAATATATAATAAAAATAATTATATAATACTCTATATAATTTGTAAATACAGTATATAATTATATCAATAGATCTTAATATAGAATTCAGTCGGGTAGAAGGCAGTTCCTATAAAAAATTTTAAGGAAAAATAATCAGAAAATTAGAATGGCAATTTAAAAAATTTAGCAACGAGACATGTAAATTTTAAGGTAACATTTACTTTAAAATGCATGTTGAGCCATCCGTTATGATATTTTATTTAAAAACTTTTATATAATCGATTATTATAAAATGGCAAAAAGCTTAATTTTGAGTGTAGAGATGTGTTTTGTAAAAATCTATAAATGCTAATAACGAGTAACATCTTTATTAAGTTCGACTCACTCGAGATATGACATATAACTCTTTCTATCTCCCTCGAACTTTAAACACTAAACTTTAAGAGCAATAACCCTCTAATGCACAAATCTCCCTGCAAAGTTTAATAAATTTTCGACAAAAATTGTGAAAACAAATGTATGGAGAGCACGATATTGTTCACCCACAAATTCGTGTCCGGACACAAACACATCATAATACTAATATACAGTACATACAGCCTTTTATTTTTCCCTCGATATTTCGAAGCACCAAGTCCAAAAACGTAGAAATCTTCGAGGGCCTTTTTTGACCGATTGCCATACTTTCCTTCTGGTCTGTATAACAGCCAGGGAATAAAAAGTTATACAAAAATACCATAAAGGAGAATTTAAAAACGTTGTTATAACCATCTGAAGAAAAGGAATTGCAATAAAATGTTTTAAAAATTAGATAATCCGTAAATCAATATAAAGTAAATATTGATATTGATCACATTAATTCTAGATGTCGCCCATAATAATATCATTGGCTGTTTTCGTATGTCTTCTCTCATTTTGGATAAGGTAAGTCTTCTTCATTTGTTTATTTGTTTCTTCTTTCTTACACAGATGAAATAAAGAATTTATTAAGTCAATTAACTTTAAAATCGTGATTTATTTAAAATATTAAAGTGAAAATTTGTTAATTATTCATAATATTAAACAGAGTTACATCAATTTTTAAGTTAAATAGTTATTTAATTATTTAGTCTGGGAATCTTTTTTTCGAGTTTTATAATTTGTTATCTGTAAGGATTACAAATAATTTCATGAACAAATAACATACAAAATAACTTAATTAACAACGAAATAAAATTAATTTTTTCTGTTTTTATCGATATAACTATTTGGCCATTCAAATTAAACATATTTATGACAATACAGTGGACATAAATTCTCGCTAACTCCGATTAATAGGTGATAAAGATTGTTCGAGCTTACAAAAGTCTGAGTTAGAAATAGAAAAAAAATTTTTTGCTACATACGAATAGACAATGTTGAGGTAGTAATTGGTAAGGCGAGTGGCAATCGCGGTGCATTTAAATTTACCACTGCTAGTTGTTCTGCTGGTGCGGGAAGACGCAGTATTCTGTAAGGAGACTTTCCACCTGTCTCTAGATGGTGGACAAAGAAACGGTTGAAGATGTTTCTTTGCCCACCATTGTCGTACATTTTTCACATGGTGGTATATCCGGAATTTCCAAAGCCTGGCCACCGTGTATGCCCTGATGTATCACTGTACTCAACTGTACGATAGATCGATTGTACCCTGTTGGAGGAAGGCCTGAGCCCTCAACCTGATGAGCTTTCCCTCAACCTGATGAGGCCTATCTCCAACATTGTCATCTGCGGATATTGTCTTTAACTTCGTCATACAGTCATGTCTAGAGTTCAACGACCATCAAACAGCAGGTACACTGAAAATTTTGCATACAGGAGTTAGCCTATTTCGGCATTTTCATAAGGTACTATTTTATGAAAATGGAAGCAATTTTAAAGCACTCTGATGACATTACCTAGTGTGTAGTCGGGCCAGAACTGTAATCAGTTTTTGTCAATGAGTGTATTTTACTGGATATCTGTTAATTAAGAATTGCTTAGTTTGTTTGAAATTCACTTACTATTTTTTCAAAATTTATTGTATGGTTACATGACATCGTTAATTTTACGTAAGAATTTGTTACTTTTGATTATAGTTTAGTAAATAAACGCAAATTCATTAAATTTTTACATATTAGAAACAAAATACAGTAGAACCTCGATTATCCGGACCTCTATTATCCGGATTGTTCAAAATAAACAAAAATTTTACGAATTTGCTGATTTGCACTTGGCGAATTACGACACTGTTTATGTACGTGATGGAATGCATAACTTTTTTTGTTTCAACAACGTCTCACCCAGCACAGTGGTCGTAAACTCTTAAATATATTTTACGTAGTAATAAAAATATAACTTGACATACGTATTTATAAATAATTTATATTCAAATTACATCATTTCTATGACCAAGGGCGGCGTAAGGCATGGACGACGTGGGCCACCGCCTATGCCTCGCGGTCCGAAGGGCCTCGCGCCTCGAAGGTTTATGCATTACTTAAAAGCCGCGAACGCGACGAAAAAATTTTACTCGTCATAAAACGATAAATAATTTGTCAAATTTTTATTCATAAAAATGCAGTTTCAACTGCTTTTTATTTTGTAAGATCCGTCTTCTTGCGCCACCAGAGGGCCTTTTAAACAATAAGTAGTCTGTTAGCGCTGGTCAGTAGTAGTCCAAATTCAATAAAACATTTGTTTCTTGAAAATTTGATCACGATTTAAATACAGTATTTATTTTTAATATTACCGATGTGTCATCGAAAAGAAAACGTGTTGTATTATCATTAAAAGACAAATTAAAGTGTTTGTTTCGATTATCAGAATTTTTCCTTATACGGACTACCTTCATCCCCAATTAGTCCGGATAATCGAGGTTCTACTGTAATTTTAAAATAGGTATAAATTACAAGCAAAAGAACCCATGTTAATAGAATTCGTTTAAAAAATCTAATAATCAAAATATACAGTAAGTCATTAACATTCCAATTAACCACTGAAAAATTCATAAATTGTTTGAAGGTGTTATCAAGTAATAATTCACAAACACATGGTAATAAAATAAGGGTGATCATAATTAAAGAGCAGGTGTTAAGTGTCTGTAGAAAGAACTATCCAGGCTTATTTCTTCACCAGAAATAAGCCTGGATGCAAGTAATTTTTTGAGATCTCAAAATATTTCTGAACTATAAAAACTCTAACATGTTACTCTATTGCTTTTGATTATAGTTTATAAAGAAAATTTAAAAAAAAAAAAAAAAAACATAAACGTACCAGTTGTATTCCATAAGACACGCTATCTTTGTAAAATTAATATTTAATATTACCAATATCTTATAAATACTTAAATTTATTAGTATGTTTATAAATCTCTCTTTTATAGGTATTATCAGTATGTAAATATTAATTAAAGAAAAATATTTAATTCCTTTTACCTCTTTGTCTTTAATGTTTTATTAGGCCTATTTTTTCTTTTTATACTGTCTACTTGAACCTTGTTTATAAATAAGACTTATTATGCTGGTTTAGTTTCTGATTAGCAAAGAGAGGAAGTCCTTGCCAAAAGGTAAAACAAAATATTTTATATATTTGTCGGTATTAGTGTTGTATTAATATTGGACAGTAAAAGTAATAATATTGTAAACCTCTTGAAGACATGCCTACAGGTCCGAAACGCACAAAAAGAGTGTACGGATGAAAATAACGATATTTTGTTTTGACTTTTGACTAAGATTTTCTCTCTTTGCTAATCTGAAACTTCATCAGTATAATAAGTCTTAGTGATAAAAAGGTCCAAATAGATAATATAAAAAGAAAAAAGAAGCATTCAACTTTAAAAACTTCTCTTTTGAATTAAGAATATGTAATCTATAGAAGAATTATTATTTTAAATCCTATGAGAACTAATAGTTTTCTTCATTTCAAAATTGCTCAACATCTAAATTTTCTGCTATTATTGTTGCCTCTTTAAATAATTTAGAATTTTGTCTTAAATAAATTTTTCTTCGCAAATATGTGCAATTAGGCTACAGTTTCACAGAATTATTTGCTAAATTAACTTGATTTAAAATATTATGCCAAAGTAAGGCTGAGATTTTAGTAGCTTAAAAACCCTCGCCGTAATTACTTTTAATCGCGTGATCATATTTTACGCCGGAACAGGTCATAAAACGAACGTAAAGAGAATTAAGCGGTGTTCAACTTTCGGTACCATCAACCAATCAGAAATCTGTACTGTAAGTTCTCTCTTGGCTACTTAGAAAAGTCCTAGAATGTATCTGGAAATATTTATCTAAAACACTCGAAAGTATCCATATATACATGACAAGAGGCAACCTGATTATAAGAATGGATGCCTAAAACAAGCGTTATGGACGGCCATAGGAAATCCTTCAATTTAAATGAGTATATAATAAAATGTTAAGCGTATATGCAGTATAGTATCTTAATAATATGATAATAACAGTTAATACATAAAAGTAAAGATATTATTTTTACTACATTTGTAATCATAGTACAAAAAAAATCGTCGAATATAATTATTGTCTTTATATCGATATATCACATGTACAACCGTAACTTCGATAGTGTCGTCGAAATAAAACCTTCGCTAGTGGGGCCGGATGCAAATGCTAATAGGTCACGTTATTAAAAGCATTTATTCTTAACTTATAAATAGAATATTTGTTAACAGTCACTAGTGAGGCATTTCTACTGCCAATAACGTATCATTTCTATTGATAGAAATTTCTGCAAGCTCGAGTGATAAGATTGTATGCTATTATTTACCCTACCATCCCTACTATATTTCAATGAAAGAAGATAGCATGCACATCTGAATTGCTAACAATAAAAACGACCTCCAAAAAGGTATTATATTCCTCAAATATAAGGAGCCAGCAGGAAACTCGTATCTTTATACGAATAGCTTTCATTCACTTCGACGTTTTTACTGCGAATTAAATTTAACTAAAACAGAAAACATTGAGACAAGGTTTATACAGTAGTTCTCGATATGCTAATTTAACTTATAAAAATTAAATATAATATTTTTAATTGTTATGACGTAGACTTTATATTTAAATATGAAAACGCATAATTTTGAATAAAAAATAATTTCGTTTATAACAAATAAATATTTATTTATTAAGCTTCAAATTACGATATTTAAACAAATTTTTAAGTCTAAAATTTGATTTCACGATAAATTTCGCAATTTACTTTTAATGTTTTAATTTATTTTCTTTGCCTGAATTTCTATGAATAAATAATATATCTTTAAAAAGAATATTTTTTATATTTTCAATATGAGAACAACAATGTTTACGTGTACACTACAATCAATAAAGTTTAATATGATTAACATATTTATGATATTTCGGTATCGAAAAAGAATTAAATGTTTAATGTTATATTATTTGTAGGTGGAGAAAAAGACAAATGAGTATATTTCAGAGATATGGAATTCCTGGACCTAAACCCAATTTCATTACTGGAAATGCAATGGAATATAACAAAAAGGTAATCAATTTTCTTATGCATTGTTAAAATTTCACAGTTAAGATTTTATATTTATGCAACTTATACTTTGATTTAGAGAAACAAGTGCTTCGATGAATGGATAGAAAAATATGGAGATGTTTTTGGGTAAATATATCAGTAATAAAAATGCAATTTTATCATTTTCAGTAGATATAATCAAATTTATCAATAACATATGTATCAATCGCACTTAATTAAAATTTTTAAACATTTATTATACTTTTTAATAAAATTATTTAAAGTCACATTTAATGTTAAATTCTGTTTGAAATAGAATAAACTTACAGTGATAGTGATTACATGATCATGGTTTCCATGTTCCCATTGCTAGTCAGCTTATCTAAATCGCTTGTTTATAGGAAATGTCAGTTGTAGCCATCGTGAAAGCAGTGAATTAGCCAGTAATTACAAATGGCAGAATTTCTCTCACGCAACTTTCGATTGCTGCTTACTTCATTTGTCGTCACCAGTGTGTCTTTACTCTTTATTAAGGGTTTATTTTTATACTCTTTTAGCCCTGGGGGCACTAAGAGGGCCTTTTTAATCATGTCCATTATAGGTTCCGCCAGCTGACAATGAGGCGGAAAGTGGTGTGGGACGGAACCCTAAAGCCATCGAGAAGGTGATTTTTTCCAGGGCCTGGAGAAAACCTAATTGGCCTTAGTGGTTCCTATCCATACAAGTTTATGTTAGTTTTACTAATAAATATAATTTAACTTATATATAATTGAATATAAAATAACTAATATAACTGAATATATGAACGCTAAGTGTACTGTATTTACTGTAACAACGGTATGAGTTTCACACAGTCGATTTGACCCTCTTTGGCCTATTTCTCTTGTTGCATCAATATTGTCTGATAAGTCCTCCTGAGAGCCAAAAATTAGTGCTCACGTATTCACTTAATAATAATAAAAGGACAAAACACTAATATATTTGACTACTTTATGCTGATAGACACATTTTTGATAATCTGAAACCGTGTTGTGACTCTTCTTTGATTCTTAAACACTGCGTAGTTAAAACACTATGTGTATCAACTGAACTAAATAAAGATGATAGAACACCAAGTGTTAGAATTTATTACAATATATAGTGTTTAAGAATATAAAAAAATGATAGAGACATTCTATTTTACGTACAGTACAGTATAGTATTTCATTTGTCGAAACCAAAATGGCAATGGACCCACTCATACAAGCTCACGATAGCCCTGCAGAACATCCCCGAAAAAATTCCTCTGTTTTTCGATCCGTCCGGATTCATTACCAAGTTTCCAAAGCTGTAGGTCGACATTTTAAAAGTCCAAATTCACGGCTTAGTCATCAAGTCACTGGTTATCATCCGATTCGAAGGACGGACGGTAAAACGAAGTGTACATATTAAGTACTGTACGTAGTTTAATCATCAAACGGCATAAATCTATGCTAACCTGTCACATAACTTTTTACCTCTTCTATTAACAATTCATTAAATTCTTTACTTTCTACTGTGTTAAGATTCTGTTTTTCTTTTCGTTTCACGTGCCAAAATAAGCAAACATAAAAGAACGTCCCTTATTGGTTGTAACTTGAGACATTTTTATATACATCTTCAACTATTGGATTTCTTCAAGACGGTCGTCGTTCTATCAAAAAGTTTGCTAGCTAAACGTCATCGTGTCGTTTGTCTGTTCGTTGTTACCTTAACCGTCGGTGAGGATGATGGTCCTAATGCGAATCCGTCTTTATTAATTTGTTACGGGCTTTGTTCGGTTGTTTTGACATAGAGCCTTTTACTATAAAATCGTAATCACTTCTTTATCATGTAAACTTAATTTTGCATACAACGACAGGATTTTTTTTTGAGATCGTCAATATTTTTCGCAGAAAGATATGTTGTCATCTTATGTTCCTGTATATTCAAGTAACTCTAATTGTTTATTAATTAGTCTAATAATAACAAAATATAAATATTATTTTATTATTTTCAGCTTTTTTCTCGGAGGCAAACCTTGGGTTGTCTGTCGTGATTTGGAATTAATAAAACTTATACAAATAAAGGACTTCAAAAGTTTTATGAATAGAGATGTAATTTCTTATGATTATTAATGCAAAGACTTATTTACCATATTGATATTTTGTTGTGTATTATTTCAGTTGTTACTTCCAGATGGAGGAATTCCACATAATCTTATATTCAAAGCACTTACAAAACAACTTGATGAAGATTGGAAAAATGCCAGAAGTATAGTGAGAACAAGTTTCAGTACAGCTAAACTGAAAATGGTACATACTTTAATAAAATTCTCGGTACTTTAAATATGAAAATTCTTTTCGTTTATGTAGGTTTAACATTGTAAGTATAAAATTATTATTTGTTATTGCAGAACTGTATGGTCATTTTGTATATTTACAGATGAGCCCTCTTATGTCTGATCCAATAAAAATATTTTTGGGGAAAGTAGAAAAACAAGAAAAATCACCATTTGATATCGCAGACTTTTATAAAAATTTGACTTTTGATATAATTTGTAGAGTAGCTTTTGGAATTCAGACAAACGTACAAAATAAAGAGACAAGTAAATTTATTCAATCCATCTACAGTTTACTGGATGTTGATTCCGCAGATTTATTGTCCATACTATCACGTAGGTAAATCTTAAATATTTTAATAGTTTCTCAAAGATAATTGATATAAACTTTTTTAGTCTGTTTTCCCGAAATTGAGCCAATTCCTACATTCTTGAGGAAGATTGTAGATAGAATGAAATATGTAATTAATTATCCATCTGCTAAATTGGCTTTCGACACATGTGAACAAATTGTGTCTTCTCGAAAAACATCTGGTGTAAGTTTTCATTTTTTACATAAAGTTCACGAGAATAATAAAATCAATTCTGATAGTAGAAACTGTTTTCTAACTTACGCAGTATCATCCTGCAGATCTTTTGCAAATCATGATTGATGCCACAGATGAAACGGATGGTATCACAAAGAAGCTTTCAACAGATAGTATTGTTGCGAATTCTATTTTGTTTATGATAACTGGGTTATTATAAATTTTTCATTAATAGTCTTTAATACACTTTATATGAATTATTTAATACTAAACTGTAGATTTGGTTTCATTTTTATTGTTTTCTAGATATGACACTACGAGTACTACGCTAGCTTGGTGCACTCATTATTTGGTTAAACATCCTGACAAGCAAGAAAGAGTCCGCCAGGAGGTTAAAGAAAACATTGAAAACAATGTAATTGGTATTATTTATTTAAATACTTTTATTACAATTATTATATTTATAAATATATTGAAAATTAACAGAAAAAAATATACAATATCATACCTTGATAGTATGAAAAATAAAAAGCAGTCTTTAGTTAACTAAGTTTATTACATAAATGTCCCTATTAGAATAAAACATAATTAACGAACTTATTTCCAAAACATCTTCAAAAATAAAACTAACTGCACTTTCTATATTCTGTTTTAACAGAAGAATAGAATAACAGGTTATTTTGTTTACTAAAATACTTATTTGGTATTGTTTAGCGAATAGCCAACGTCCATATTATTTTGAGAGATTTACTTCCGCTCGTATTCCAAAACATCGTATCTCTTATACACCAATCAACCAACTTTATTGAAGTCACGTTTCAACGTTTCTAACGTTTCCTCCACAGAAAATAAAATACTTACAGTTGTTGTCAGCAACCTTTTAACTAAAGAAAATCTGAAAATGTTATTTCAGTTGATCCAGTATAACATAAAACGAAATAACAGTAAAATGAGACGCATATGAAAGTATTTAAAATTACAGTAACCAGAGTAACGTTCAAGAATACTTAAACTGGGACTATCAATGCAGCCACAATTTACTGAAATGAGGTGAAATGGCAGCAATGAGGTAAACAAAACAATTAAATCCAGCCAGTGGTTTGCGGATTTAAATATAAAAATAACAAACCATGAATTAAACTAGATATTTCTTTATTTAAATGATATTACTTTTATATCATTACATGATTATAATGATACATAGGGAAATTCTAAATATATGCGAAAAAGTTCAAATGCTAATTCTTCGAATAATATTAGCGAGGTTGCGGTTGAAGTTTTCAACGTGAAAACGTCGGCCACAACCTCGCTATTAATAGTAAAACTTTATATGAATATTTATTCAAAACGACATATTTGTAATAACTGTTGAAAATAACCATCACCAATTGTAATACAGGATTTTATTCTCAGCTAAATTAATTTGCGCAAGTTCACATATACAAGGAGATGTCTCAAACTACTCAACAGGGCACGACGATGCGATTCCGTAATTCGTCAACATTCTCAAGGGGACCACATATTAAACATCCTGTAAGTTTAAAACTATGCCGTTTGAACATACTGTACTTTATGCTATATGAACTTTTATGGTTGAAATTATTTGAAGAATCAGCGTCTGAAATTTTTCCCTTATGTTTAAAGTCATCCTGTATGCAGGATGTTCTGCGACATAATGACAATATTTTACATTTCGTTCTAGAGGCCCGGAGTATCTAAAAATGTTCAATAAACATACCATTTAAACGCATTGTTATAGCTCTAGAAGGGGTGAAAGTTCAGACTAGCTATCGTTAGTCAGCACTGCTAAACGCTGAGAAAAGCCTCAATCTTGCTACACTCAGCTTCTAAGCTGTACTGAAGAACTGTATTAATGTAAACAAACCTTTACTGTTTAATTTCAGGTCTATGAATTTTCTGTGCTATAAGTATTTGAGATGGATATATTTATTATGTAATATATATGATTTTGTTTGACTTGTTAGTGGTGTTTGGTCAGTTATGATAGACTTTTATCCATGATTATAACTTAGCCATAGTACATTTTGTCTGCATTGTTTTCTATGTATTTTTAGTCCTGTTGTTGGAGATTTTCAATAAATGATCATATATGATTAATGCGATATTTGTTTGGAGAAAGGAAGTTCCGATTACTATTTGTGTTCTCGTGCTTGTTTTCACGAATCGTTTCGACTTTCTAGTGAAGTTTGCCTATGACAACTGAAAATGTTTTTATTAAATTTAACTGAATTGTATGTGTATTCTTGCTTCTGAATCTAACAAAATAAGTTTTAATGCATTTGAATCAGATTTTTTTATACATTCATAATATTTATAAATATCTGCTCTTGTGACATTAAGCCTAAGTTTTAAATTAAACTTAAAGACTTATTTACCATATTGATATTTTGTTGTTTATTATTTCAGTTGTTACTTCCAGATGGAGGAATTCCACATAATCTTGTATTCAAAGCACTTACAAAACAACTTGATGAAGATTGGAAAAATGCCAGAGAAAAAGTCAAATGAGTATATTTCAGAGATATGGAATTCCTGGACCTAAACCCAATTTCATTACTGGAAATGCAATGGAATATAACAAAAAGGTAATCAATTTTCTTATGCATTGTTAAAATTTCACAGTTAAGATTTTATATTTATGCAACTTATACTTTGATTTAGAGAAACAAGTGCTTCGATGAATGGATAGAAAAATATGGAGATGTTTTTGGGTAAATATATCAGTAATAAAAATGCAATTTTATCATTTTCAGTAGATATAATCAAATTTATCAATAACATATGTATCAATCGCACTTAATTAAAATTTTTAAACATTTATTATACTTTTTAATAAAATTATTTAAAGTCACATTTAATGTTAAATTCTGTTTGAAATAGAATAAACTTACAGTGATAGTGATTACATGATCATGGTTTCCATGTTCCCATTGCTAGTCAGCTTATCTAAATCGCTTGTTTATAGGAAATGTCAGTTGTAGCCATCGTGAAAGCAGTGAATTAGCCAGTAATTACAAATGGCAGAATTTCTCTCACGTAACTTTCGATTGCTGCTTACTTCATTTGTCGTCACCAGTGTGTCTTTACTCTTTATTAAGGGTTTATTTTTATACTCTTTTAGCCCTGGGGGCACTAAGAGGGCCTTTTTAATCATGTCCATTATAGGTTCCGCCAGCTGACAATGAGGCGGAAAGTGGTGTGGGACGGAACCCTAAAGCCATCGAGAAGGTGATTTTTTCCAGGGCCTGGAGAAAACCTAATTGGCCTTAGTGGTTCCTATCCATACAAGTTTATGTTAGTTTTACTAATAAATATAATTTAACTTATATATAATTGAATATAAAATAACTAATATAACTGAATATATGAACGCTAAGTGTACTGTATTTACTGTAACAACGGTATGAGTTTCACACAGTCGATTTGACCCTCTTTGGCCTATTTCTCTTGTTGCATCAATATTGTCTGATAAGTCCTCCTGAGAGCCAAAAATTAGTGCTCACGTATTCACTTAATAATAATAAAAGGACAAAACACTAATATATTTGACTACTTTATGCTGATAGACACATTTTGTAATTTTAAAATAGGTATAAATTACAAGCAAAAGAACCCATGTTAATAGAATTCGTTTAAAAAATCTAATAATCAAAATATACAGTAAGTCATTAACATTCCAATTAACCACTGAAAAATTCATAAATTGTTTGAAGGTGTTATCAAGTAATAATTCACAAACACATGGTAATAAAATAAGGGTGATCATAATTAAAGAGCAGGTGTTAAGTGTCTGTAGAAAGAACTATCCAGGCTTATTTCTTCACCAGAAATAAGCCTGGATGCAAGTAATTTTTTGAGATCTCAAAATATTTCTGAACTATAAAAACTCTAACATGTTACTCTATTGCTTTTGATTATANTTGGATCAAATAATATCAGAAACTTTACGTCTTCGTCCTCTTTCATCAACGTAAATATTATCACCTAGAAGTATATTTTATTTTTAAACAAAATATTTGTCCAATTATTTTAACTAATTAACAATTTATTTATAAATAGTACAGTCAATAGAATATGTTCGGAAAATTTCCATTATAAGAATATAACTATTCCAAAAGGAGTTACAGTTATGATTCCAGTACCGAATTTGCATAAAGACTGCACATATTGGAAAGAACCGGAAAATTTCAACCCTGATAGGTTTGACATAATGGCATATTGATTTATATTGAAAAAAAATGTTTTTTTTTGTTTTTAGTTTCTCATTTTTAAATTAATTAATATTTCGATGATTTACAGATTTTCATCTAAGAATGCAGGACTAATAGATCCATCGATATATCAACCTTTCGGATCCGGTCCAAGAGGATGCATAGGAATGAGACTGGCTCAAACAATTATGAAATTAACTTTGGCTAATCTCATAAGGAACTACAAATTAGAACCTTGCGAGTATTTGGTAAATAAAAGCCTATTTTCAAAATATTTCTGTTTAAATACTGTATTTAATTTAATACACGAGATATGTGTTATTTTATCGTAAACTATGTACAGTACATTAATAATTTGTTTTAGGAAGTCGAAGAAGAGTTTTCGCTTTTTGTACCCCGTCCAAAAAATGGAATTATCGTAAAGACAGCCGCAATATCTTCGTAAAATATTTTATAAATGAATTTTTAAAATATTCTGTTTATATCTGAATTTTACAATGATGTTTATATTGTTTGTTAAATTGTAATTTCACACGAATACTCTATATACTGATATTAAATGTTTCTCGTGTAATTTTTTTCTTAGATTTTAAAACCAACGAATTTATTAAATATTTTTTCTATACAATTGCAAGTACTTATAATATAATCTAATTTGAAAAATAAATATAAACTGTAATATAAGTTACAGGCTATATAAAAGCTTATATACGTGCTTTTATTTTTACGTCATTAAATATAGCAAAGTTGTTAGTAATATGATTTATTACGTATTTATTTCAGAATTGTACCGTATATATATTTAGGTTTATACTAATATATAAAGCGAGAATGTTTGTTTGTTTGTTTGTTGGAGATAATCTCGGAATCTAC
The DNA here is from genome assembly GCF_000671375.1 of Centruroides sculpturatus. Classification (NCBI taxonomy): domain Eukaryota; kingdom Metazoa; phylum Arthropoda; class Arachnida; order Scorpiones; family Buthidae; genus Centruroides; species Centruroides sculpturatus. Next base: position 356,913 of record NW_019384998.1, on the reverse strand, counting down.
TGAATCCGATTTTTAAAAATTTTTTGCAAATGGAAAGCTTATTCCTTTCATATTAATTCTATAATTCAAACAATTTTTATATTTAAAAAACAAAAACAAAGAAAAAAAAGAAAATGCACGAGAAAGATGTTTTTACAGCGGTATTTGTTTTGCAATGTCATTTATCTGATCCGTTTAAGCAAGGTCTGTAAACACAAGCAATACTGTAATGCATTGTGGCAATCGCCATATTGGTTTCTTTGTGGTAGTATATACGGTGTTTATAGAGCGAATTTGGCTTTTTTTTTCGATCTCAATTAACTGTATTTTTTGTTATCTATATTTTAAATGGTTTGGTGTCAGGCACCTAATTGTAAGATTTTGTCAGCAAAAGGCGTAAGATTGTTCTCGCTAATAAAACTAGGAGAGCAAAACGACTTCAATATTACAGATGAACCAAGTGTAAAGAACTGATAATTCGAGGCTGCTTAAGATTAGTAAATAAAATAATGTTGAAAATACAAATTTACGAAGTGTTTGTAATAACTGAATCTTTCAGATACATTTTGAGGAATCACAATTTAAAGTTAAAAGAGCAGACAAGAGAAAATTATTGCTGCTAGTCGTAAAAATAGATATGTAAATTATCGTAAATATCTTAAATAAATGTTGATATGTCTTTTTTTTTTTTTTTTTTAAATTATATTTCTAGTTACAATATTTGGAAACTTTTAAATTTATGGGTAAAACTTTTCCATAAACAGTAATGTTCGTTTTAAACTAAATAGTAAAAAACACTGACAATGTATTTTCTTCATAGTTTATAAGTAAAATCTAGCCATCTACAATACTACAATGCTCGAAATCTTCATTAATTATTAAAGAAATAATAAAAAGGACGAAAACTGCATATGGTAAATATAATCTAACTTTGTACTGTAATACTGTAATCTTCATTAAATAAGTTTCAGATTTTGAATTTCAAAATAAAATCTATCTTTGTACTGCAAAGACTAATTTCATTCACTTTTTCAATTTACAAATAAAATATAGTATTTCATGGTGGACTCAGGATATATATATATATCAGGATATAAAATATAGTATCTTTGCACTATACTTTGTAAGTTTTAGCTAAAGAAGTTTGAGGTTTTCAATGGTTTAATAGTGTATTTGTAATTACAGCATTAACATATGGTACTTGGATCAGCACCAATCTAAAGACTGTGTTTGTAGTAGTTTTATTCTGACTGGTAATATAGCAACATAATGTGACTTATTAAACAGAATAAATGTTATAATATGTTGTTTGTGGATTGAAAATATACTTCAAAATTTAAAATAAAATACAGGTAATTGAAATGAAAACTCTCAGTCATTTAAATTAATATTTTATAATAATTGAGAATATGGTATAAATTAAATATTTTAAATGAATGATTATGTTACTTAATAATCATTTTATTATAAAATAACAGAATAAATAAAGTTGAATTTAGCAATTCTATTTGTTGGTATTGTCTACTGTTTAATAAATTTTTATAAATATACTGAATTAATCTATATATATAAAAATGAATGTATGTGTGTGTGTGTGTGTCCTTCATGCATTACCACACTGTTTATCCGATTGCCATGAAACTTTGTGAAGTTGTTTAATATACTCCTATGAAGGTTTCTGTGAAGGAAGCTTCATGGCAATCGCCATGAAGCTTTGGAAAGTTTTTAATACACTCCCGCAAAGGTTTCTCGCATTTATCCTACGATAGATGGCGCGCGTTTACACGAGCACTCGAGTAGTATGTGTTCGATCGATTTCAAATTGTGAAGACCATTTCCCTCCCTTCAAAAAATATCTCTATATATGCATTTGTGAACTGTTATTTACGATATTTGTAATAATTTTTGTTTAATCACTTTATTTCAACTTTTTTTTTTTGCTAATTATGTATTCGCTCGAACTTCGTTAAAACCTTAACTGTACCCCGAACAACAGTTGTAGGAAGAAATTCGCGTATTTTACCGATCTAGGTATCCCCCTTTTCCAAATTTTAATATCGACTCAAAATAATTTAAAAAGACAAATTACAATAAAACGGTTTATTATCCGACTATCAGAAATTTCACAACATGCCAAGGAAAAGAAATAGGAGCAATTAAATAATTAAAATTGTAAAGGATTAATATATATATATATATGGGAAATATCGCGCTTCTGACAATCGCTGCGAGTATGTGGGCTAAATTTAGCGAATCCGTGTTTCTCGCATGGACAACTGTATGTGGCCGGCTCACGCGTCAGAAAACCTTCCAATTTATTCGTGTACGCACCAGACGAAAAAACAAAAAATATCGTGTATCCACAAGCACTCCAATAAATAAATAGAATTGAAACGACACTTTGAAATGTTTTCCCGATGAAAATGAATAATAATAATAATAATAAGTTTCAATAAAAATGATAAAATGTAAATTGAATTTTATCGTAACGAGTTTGCTTGAATTTCCTTTCTTCTGAGATCGCAGCAATGCTCGACGGGTAAGCTAGTTTTCTATAAAAGTAATTAAATTTGGTTTATATGCATAACTTCCCTCATTTAGGAACATTATCATCTCTTGATGACACTTTTGAAGATTTACTTTACATAATATAAAGTTTTATAAAGTTTGTGAGAATGGTTCTCTTCATCATCTAATTTTAAATTTATAAAAATGTTTACTCTGATGTTCCTGTTTGCAGTTCCTATAATGCAATGCATGCGAATATAGAAAACTAAATAGGCTATATTCTTATTTTAAGAAATAACTCCAACTTTATTCTCTAATTTTGTATTTCGAAACTAAACAAATTTATCCTCGTACTATATCATACAAACCATTGTAAAGTAGATTATTTTTCCGACTTTCTAGAACGATTATCGACACAACTGTGTCGGAAATAGCCGTTCCCTAAAGCTTAGTTCACACTGAGCGAATAGCGAAAGCGAAACGCAAAAAAAAGTGATTTTTATTCGCTTAGCGAAATTAACCCTACAACCAAAAGGGAAAAGCGATTGCGAATTTTTAAGCAGCCAATCATTTACAAGCGAGTGAAAACGTCATCTCGAAAAACAAAATGGCCGCTTCCGATATTCCGTCGTTAACCACATTTGTTTATTTATTGAGAAAGAAGAATAAGTAAAAAAGAAAACGATGTTGGGTGAGAGAAATATTAAAATCCGTAATTACAACATGTAATATATTGTGTGAGAAAGTTTCTCTAGCCATCTTGAAAACAAGAACCACGTGACAACTAGCGTGAATACGATTGGTGCGAAATTTTTTCGCCAGCGAAAAAACTCGACAGCTCCGAACTTTGAAGCGATTCGCGAAATGGTAAAATTTGCCGGAAACGACGTCATGTCTGACGTGTTATTCGCTTTCGGTAGCGAATCGCGTTCAGTGTGAACTAAGCTTAACGGGTACTTTACGCAGATTCGCGTTAGTGTGCCAGGCCTGGACTTTAAGCGTGCACCGAATTAAATGACGACAAAGTTTGTCAATAATAAATCAAATCAAATATTTAATAAATATTCTGATAATAACTATATACAAAATTTAGTAAAAATCAAGTAACAATTTATTCAATGAAAATCAATAAGAATCAACCCCACAAAACTCAAATCAAATCTATTTTTCTAACTTAATTCTATTCCCCTTTGGAATTCGACAAAATTCAAAGACTTAACTTATGTACAATAATTCTTATAAATTAAAGGTCCTAATCGTCACCTCAATATACTAGGAACCCTTTTCCTCAACTCTCAAGACTTTCTCTTCGATCCACAAATCGAATAACTTCANGCGTCAGAAAACCTTCCAATTTATTCGTGTACGCACCAGACGAAAAAACAAAAAATATCGTGTATCCACAAGCACTCCAATAAATAAATAGAATTGAAACGACACTTTGAAATGTTTTCCCGATGAAAATGAATAATAATAATAATAATAAGTTTCAATAAAAATGATAAAATGTAAATTGAATTTTATCGTAACGAGTTTGCTTGAATTTCCTTTCTTCTGAGATCGCAGCAATGCTCGACGGGTAAGCTAGTTTTCTATAAAAGTAATTAAATTTGGTTTATATGCATAACTTCCCTCATTTAGGAACTTTCTTATTATCTCTTGCAAACACTTTTGAAGATTTTAATTTATAAAAATGTTACTCGGATGCTTCTGTTTGCAGTTTGTGTAATGTAAAATGCATGTGAATATAAAAAATTAAATATATTCTAATTTTAACAAGTATCTCCAAATTTCTACTCTAACTTTGCATTTCAAAACTAAATAAATTTATACTGTATCATACGAACCATCGACATAGCTTTTTATTTTGAAACCTATTTAGTTAATACCTTTAATTATATGTCAGAGTAACCTCTAAATGAAAAGATATTCTAATTGAAATTATAAAAGAATTTCTTGACTTGAAATCAAAGTCAACGTGCAGTTTTTACTGCAAGAACAGAGCATGAAATCTATACCGTGACTTCGAAACTAAGGAACCAATATGGCGGCACCATAAAAAACTTTGATGTCCTAACCTCGTGTTTACAGACCTTGGTTCATGGCCACTTGGTGGGCTTTCTTAAATTTATTAACTTATCTATTCTGTTCGGTAAGGGACGAATGCCCGATTGGTCAATTTTTAGCGATTTTTTTATGTATTAAAGTGCTCAAATTTATTGCAAAAATTGGAATAATAATTCAAGAATATATATATTCTTGAATTATTATTAACATTATCTTATATAATTTTAATTTTAATTAACTTACTTTTAACATTTATTTCCTTAAATAATAAGTTAGAAATTTTATTGTATTTTAAATTATATATGTATTTGATATATATATTTCTTGTTCCGTCTGCCTGTTCATCAAATAATTTTCAGTTTGTGGTCCATCATTGTGGGCCTGGCCGAACCCATAATGAGCTTGCTATAAGCAGCTTTTTTAGTTCTCACGGGGCAGAAAGAGTTATAAATAAATTATTTGGTTAGTTGTGTATATGCTTTGTTTACATTAGCTTGGTCGTTCGTTACTCTTGTAACAATATATATTACGTAATGTAATACTATATATTACAAAAACCTAGAAAAGAATTCGTAGATGAGAATTAGACAAATATAGAACACAGTGTAGAAACAGTCTGTGACCCAACTTAAGATTAATTATTTTCAAAGTAGATGTTACAAAATGCATATTCTGGCGGGCTAATGTCACTTTACATGGACTGTACCACGGCGGCTTACTGCCTAAATTAGAAGAAGACTCTTCTTTTAATTTGATACGACGGATAGATAGGCAGCACTTGTATTTTGTTTATTAATTTATTTTTCTAAAGTGTAGTAAATGATCAATGACAAACAGGAAAATTTTAGTTATCTTCTGAATGAAGATAATTCTTATAATAGGCGTAATTATTATGCCCAATCTTTCCCAATGACCTTGTATATATCTGTTTATTTAAGTTGCTTCATATGTCAAATGTTTATCAGAAGTCTTTATTATTGCGTCTCAGATTATTTTTCGTTTATTTTATGAATCGAACATCAATTTACTCGTACAGACTAAAGGTAAATATTTATTATAATAATATAGATTTTACTATTATCGAGAGAAAACAACAGAAAACGAAAACAAATCGATCAAAGATTGTTACGTATAATATTAGATGTATTTGAATATCGAATTTAAATGTACAGTAAAGTACACATTTAGAAAAAATATACTATTTTATAATAATGTCAATTCCTTTCGATTGCATAAGTACTAGTATTCGAGGTCTTCCTATTCTTTGTTTCTCATTCTATACAATTTGCTTTATTTCAAATTGTTCACAAATAAATATTTATTTTTTGTGTCAATAATATTATAAATAAATTAACGAATGTTTTCTTGTATATAGCCTATTAATCTAATATAACTAACTTAAGACAGAGAACATATAATTATCTCTGATAAGCTGACTCTCATTATAAAATTGACACTCAATAAGTCGAATTTTATTCTCATTTCGACACAACTCATATGCAGAGCGTGTTATATTTTTTTAATTTTTAAAAGAATTTTCAACAAGCCACGAGACAAATCGAGCATATCAAAGACATCGTGGAGGAACAAGCAATAAATTTTTAATAGGATTTTTATAAGTGTAGGCATTTAAAAAATAACTTCATTTTGTTATATCGCAGATTATTAATTTTTATAATATAGGTTTTAAGCGTTTTTTGTATTTTTTTAATTCTTAATTTTTTCAAGAACAGAGTTCAAATTTTCCAACTATCCATATACATGGCCCTGAGTTAAACACACTGTTGATTTGAAATAACAAACAAGTAGAGTGTAGTTGGAAAACTTACTCGTATGAAATATTAAAAAATGAATATTTATTTTTTATATTATGACAGAGAAAAATATATATTCACGCATAAAAATATATACTGAACAGTACAGTACATATAGTATGTTCGTAATTAAAAGACTCATATTTAAACTCCTCTGCAGATGAAATAACATTTAAATTCAACTGAAGTAAAAGTATTCTTTGAAATATACATAAAATATTTTCATTAGGAGACGTTAGAAGGAAGTTGCGATCAGAGAAATTTTAACACTTCTCCACAACTTTATAGTACAACTTTTATAAATGATTAGTAAATATTAAGAGAGATGAGAGACCTTTCCTGACATATTTTGACAGTGAAATCATGATAACCGTCGTGTTGCTTGAGTATAATTTCTGAAACTATATTATCAAAACAAACATAATGCTGTTGATGTGCTTCTGCTATTCTTACAGTTTTCGCAATTATGAAAGCTGAAACGTTTATTCAAACCGTATCTATCAGAAGAATGATTGCTCGAGGCAAAGTTATCAAATATTTAAGTATGAGACCACAAGGAAGTTGATTTGTCCCCTGGCTGAAACTGTTGCAGTGATGTCGTAATGCGATTAATAGATAATTCTATAATTTATAGCAATACACGTGCAACAGCAACGTAATTAGATATTCCATATACAACACTGAAAAATTCTGCGTGAACTATTGTATTTTTATCTGTATAGGAAACAGAAGTTCATTTTCACTAAATACAAAACTAGGAGTAATGTAATAAATAAATTTTTCAGACTATCCAGTAAATTTATTGGAATTCTTCAAAACATACTGTACAGTGTGAGCTTACAACGAATTTTATAATAGGTTCTATTCTTTTTATAAAAATAGAATTGTCTAATTAGACCTGTAAGTTATAAAATACGCCTTTAATACACAATGGTTTCACGAGATGTTAAACGTTTGTTGTCCCTCACTTGCAGTAGTGAAAATATATTTGTTAAATCATTTTTATTATATAAGCTATATACTGTACTTATTAGACGGAATTTAGAACAGGTTTCAACACAGGTTACTAAGACAAGGTTTTATCCAAGATACATTAGATTTGCTACTTCGTTTACAACTGAAAATCAGATTTTCAGTTGTAGTGACACCCGAAAAGCAAGACATTTTTAGGAGTGTTTCAAACTGAACAACTTTGAAAACAGAATAACACAACTTGTGAAAGAATTATTGTAAACCAATTGCGATCTGTCAATGAGTGCATTGTTTATCGGATACAATTTTTTGAATATCAAAATGGAAGACACATGAACGATTTTTGTTCTAGACTCCATTAATGTCGGCAACAATTCTTGACATAACTTTTGTGTCAGTCAAGAAAATAATAATTTTTTTCTATACTTAATACAGTGGGTGATCGGTTAACGAACACTTCACTGAACAAACATAAAAAGAAGCGACGGAAATAGCAAATACTGATTGATTTTTCTTTGTCTTCAGTAACTTTTTGGAGCGCGTGAGACGTCAACGTCGACTCTCAACCCGATATATACTGATCAGATTGTATTCCTCGAACTTTGAAATACTCCCTTGTAATTCCAGCTTTTTATTTTTCTGGCAAACAATTCTTTTATAGGATTCGCGAGACTCGGGCGAGCACTCATTAAGTTTTGCGTCGGTTTTTATTTTCGAAAGGTGATAGTATAATAGCAAAGGTAGAGAGTAGGCAAATGTCTGATGTTGCTGGGCAGTATGGCTTGAACAAATCTACAGTAGGGCGCAGTTCAATGTTATCTAAGAAAGATACAGTATAATTAAGAAGACTCAAGCAGCTAAAGGAGTAACAAATATCACATCTGAGAAATAAAGAACATTGAAGAGCTCATAATGGAACCTGAAACAGATCTGACGACAGAACTCCAAGAACTCTTGAATGAAGAACACTAAGAAACTCGGCGAGATATGTTTTATTATGAAAAGGAGGATTAATGCCGATATATGCTATTATTTAAAGATCTTTTGAAGAAGTGGAAATGTCAGATCAACGGTTTTAGAATGGCATACAAACCGTAGGCTTAGAGATCTCTACAATTACAATGCTATTAATTCTGAAAATTCTGAAAAAGAGAGAAAAACAATCGACATTAGACAGATTATTTAACCCCCACAAACAAAAAACATGACTAATAAAAATGCAAGTCTGTGTATATATGTATTTTTATTATTACATATAAAAGCATAGTAAGAAAGTATATATTTTTTTATTTTTTGTGGTCTCCAGAACGAATTAATTAAACTCCCATACAAATCTATGGTAAATTGATAATCGGTTAACGAACAATTCGGATAGCGAACAAAGTCTTGGAACGAATTATGTTCGTTAACCGATCACCCACTGTATTTAGGTTTCTACTTCATTTGTTTCATAACCTCCATCTATTTTGACTGCCTCTCTGCTCACAGTGCTAAATTTTCCATGGCTGAGTTTCATCTGCCTCTGCAAATGAGTTTCAATTACGACATTTATATAAGAATATGCTACAAATGAAATAGAATAAAATAAATAAATAATTCCTAAGAAATTCCTGTAATTAAATAAATAATTAAATAAATCATTACTAAACAATTCTTATACAGTAATTCCAAAATAAAGTTAATTCCTATGATTTTTTGCTTACAGTCATATCAATTCGAAAATGGTATCTTTTATATCATTTACATATAATTTTATTTTTATCAACTGGTATTTTCAAATTCATATTGTTAATAGTTATTACAACTTTCATTTCATTAGATTTTTGATATTTAATAACTGTTTCTTTCCGTTTCGGACTGTTTTGTATTTCTAAGAGGCATCATTAATGATTTTTCTATNCGCAACGCAAAACGCCTAGTGTGTACACAGCCTAAGTGTAGGCATTTAAAAAATAACGTTATTTTGTTATATCGCAGTTTATGAATTTTTATAATAAAGGTTTTAAGCGTTTTTTGTATTTTTTTTTTAATTTTTAATTATTTCAAGAACAGAGTTCAAGTTTTCCAACTATCCATATACATGGCCCTGAGTTAAACACACTGTTGATTTGAAATAACAACCAAATAGATTGTAGTTGGAAAACTTACTCGTATGAAATATTAAAAAATGAATATTGATTTTTCTATATTATGACAGAGAAAATTATATAGGCCTATTCACCAATAAAAATATGTGCTGAATAGTACAGTACATATAGTATGTTCGTAATTAAAAGACATATTTAAACTCCTCTGCAGATGAAATAGTATAGACGTTTAAATTCAACTGAAGTAAAAGTATTATTTGAATTATGCATAAAATATTTTCATTAGGAGACGTTAGAAGGAAGTTGCGATCAGAGAAATTCTAACACTTCGCCACAACTTTATAGTACAACTTTTATAAGTGGTTAGTAAATATTAAGAGAGATGAGAGACCTTTCCTGACATATTTTGACATTGAAATCACAATAGCCCTCATGTTGCTTGAATGTAATTTCTGAATGAAGCTATATTATCAAAACAAAAATAATGCTATTGATGTGCTTCTGCTATTCTTACAATTTTCGCAATTATGAAAACTGAAACGCTTATTCAAACCGTATCTTTCAGAAGAATGATTGCTCGAGGCAAAGTTATCGGATATTTAGGTATGAGACCACAAAGAAGTTGATTTGTCCCCAGGCTGAAACTTTTGCACTGATGTCGTGGTGCGATTAATAGATAATTCAATAATTTATAGCAATACACGTGCAACAGCAACGCAATTAGATATTCCTTATACAACACTGAAAAATTTTGCGTAAACTATTGTATTTTTATCTGTATAGGAAACAGAAAACAGAAGTTCATTTTCACTAAATACAAAACTATGAGTAATGTAATGAAGAAATTTTTCAGACTATCCAGTAAATTTATTGGAATTCTTCAAAACATACTGTACAGTGTGAGCTTACAACGAATTTTATAATAGGTTCTATTCTTTTTATAAAAATAGAATTGTCTAATTAGACCTGTAAGTTATAAAATACGCCTTTAATACACAATGGTTTCACGAGATGTTAAACGTTTGTTGTCCCTCACTTGCAGTAGTGAAAATATATTTGTTAAATCATTTTTATTATATAAGCTATATACTTATTAGACGGAATTTAGAACAGGTTTCATCACAGGTTACTAAGACAAGGTTTCATCCAAGATACAGTAGATTTGCTACTTCGTTTACAACTGAAAATCTGATTTTCATTTTTAGTGACACCCGAAAAGCAAGACATTTTTAGGAGTGCTTCAAACTGAACAACTTTGAAAACAGAATAACACAACTTGTGAAAGAATTATTGTAAACCAATTGCGATCTGTCAATGAGTGCATTGTTTATCGAATACAATTTTTGGAATATCAAAATGGAAGACACATGAACGATTTTTGTTCTAGACTGCATTAATGTCGGCAACAATTCTTAACATAATTTTTGTGTCAGTCAAGAGAATAATAATTTTTTTCTATACTTAATACAGTGGGTGATCGGATAACGAACACTTCACTGAACAAACATAAAAAGAAGCGACGGAAATAGCAAATACCGATTGATTTTCCTTTGTCTTCAGGTAACTTTTTGGAGTGCGGGAGACGTCAACGTCGACGCTCAACCCGATATATACTGATCAGATAGTATTCCTCGAACTTTGAAATACTCTCTTGTAATTCCAGCCTTTTATTTTTCTGACAAACAATTCTTTTATAGTATTCGCGAGACTATCGGACGGGCACTCATTAAGTTTTGCGTCGGTTTTTATTTTCGAAAGGTGAGAGTATAATAGCAAAGGTAGAGAGTAGGCAGATGTCTGATGTTGCTGGGCAGTATGGCTTGAACAAATCTACAGTAGTGCGCAGTTCAATGTTAGCTAAGAAAGATACAGTATAATTAAGAAAACTCAAGCAGCTAAAGGAGTAACAAATATCACATCTGAGAAATAAAGAACATTGAAGAGCTCATAATGGAATCTGAAACGGATCTGACGACAGAAGAACTCTTGAATGAAGAAAACTAAGAAACTTCGGCGAGATATGTTTTATTATGAAAAAGAGGATTAATGCCGATATCTGCTATTATTTAAAGATCTTTTGAAGAAGTGGGGATGTCAGATCAACGGTCTTAGAATGGCATACAAACCATAGGCTTGGAGATCTCTACAATTACAATACTATTAATTCTGAAAATCCTGAAGAAGGGAGAAAAGCAATCAACATTAGACAGATTATTTAACCCCCCACAAACAAAAAAACATGACTAATAAAAATGCAAGTCTGTGTAGGCCTATATATGTATTTTTATTATTACATATAAAAAAACGTAGTAAGAAAGTATATATTTTTTATTTTTTGTGGTCTCCAGAACGAATTAATCAAATTCCCATACAAATCTATGGTAAACTGATAATCGGTTAACGAACAATTCGGATAGCGAACAAAGTCTTAGAACGAATTATGTTCGTTAACCGATCACCCACTGTATTTAGGTTTCTACTTCATTTGTTTCATAACCACCATCTTAGTGTTTACACTATTTTGACTGTCTCTCTGCTCACAGTGCTAAATTTTCCATGGCTGAGTTTCATCTGCCTCTGCAAATGAGTTTCAAGTACGACATTTATATAAGATTATGCTACAAATAAAATAGAATAAAATAAATAAATAATTCCTTAAAAATTCCTGCAATTAAATAAATAATTACATAAATCATTACTAAACAATTCTTATACAGTAATTCCAAAATAAAGTTAATTCCTATGATTTTTTGCTTACAGTCATATCAATTCGAAAATGGTATCTTTTATATCATTTACATATAATTTTATTTTTATCAACTGGTATTTTCAAATTCATATTGTTAATAGTTATTACAACTTTCATTTCATTAGATTTTTGATATTTAATAACTGTTTCTTTCCGTTTCGGACTGTTTTGTATATCTAAGAGGCATCATTAATGATTTTTCTATAATTTAAATAAATCATCTAAATTAATTGTCAATCATTGTATTGTTGTTAATTTCAATTTGATGTTAATAATTAAGGATATTATATATAATGTTATCTACAAATAAAGATAAGATTATTATTTATCAATTATTATTTTCTGCAACCAAAATTCAAAGTCTAAATTAACTCGATGCTGCTAATAAACAAGCGATAAATGTAAATCAAGGGTATAAAAAAATTAACGATACACTAGATTTTATATTATAATATTTACATAATTGTAAATTTTCTTATTTGATCAAATTAATTATTTAACTAATATTTGATAAAATATATTTTAGATAAGTTCGTTTTCCCCTTTATTTTTTGTTTATATTACTCTGAAGGTTATCTTACGTAAGGGTTTGTCACACCGAAGAACCAATCTAATACATTTTATTACATTATAAAATAATTTTTATTATAATTATTAGATTTTCGTTGAAAAGAACGGATTTAAACATCCTAACAGAATATGTTTACCGTATAAACGTCGGTGCACACCCACCAGCGATATTTTTACGAGGAAAGTATCTAGCCAATACACACGAGGGGTAATTGATGAAAAGTTAGATATCGATATTAATTTTATCTGCCATGACCGTCATCAGCTGTGACGTGGACGCTCGTGTGCACGTTTTAACTACTGTACTTGACGTGTTCGATATAGACACGGTGAACTAGATGCGCGTCTGGCTGGCAATTTTCATAGATTGTCTGGACACAGGTGGACAATGGAACAATGCTACACTGACGAGTCACCACTGTAGTAACTCGTCAGTGTAACGTTGTTCCATTTTCTTCCATGTATTTACCTACGCCGAGTTCTCGCATCGAACTATCAGTCGTGTGAACTGGAATTCAGTCTTATTTTAAGTAATTCAGTTGTGACGGTTGCCCGAACACAGAGCGAGCTTTCGCTTATCCTGTTTGAATTTTAAAAAATCGTATATGGACGCGTTTTTAGAAATGTATGAGCAACGTGCGAGCATTGTTGCTAGATCTGGTGATATTTCAAGCCACTTGACTATTTGGCAACGAGTTTTTCAATCGGGTGATTTTTCTGTACTATTATAGAAATAATTAAGGTGTGTTCGAATGTTTTCGTAAAAACAGGGGAAGTGTTAGGCCTAGGCAAAGTAAACAATTACAATTGCCGAAGGTCTGGATCCGAAAAGTGCCGGTAAATCGATTTGTAAACTGTTCTTTCTTTATAATTGAATTAAAATGGTTAGTGAACGGAACGAATAATTCTCTAAAAACCAATTAGCTTTCCAAAATGTAAAAGAATAAATTCATATCTACAAAATTATTCCTGACTAATTCCAAAATTTTTAGCTTATGGAATCCTAAGATATAAAGCAAAATATAGTCCAAAACTAAAGTAGGCAGTAAATGCAGTATCAACACGGAATAACTTTTCCTCATCGTCTCGTGCTATAACGAATAGGTCCAGTATCTGCTATACATAAAAATAAAAAAATATATATATATATAAATATGTTTCAAATTCAGTCGAATCAGGTAAAAGGCATTATATTCTATCTGCAGGTAGATTTTGCAATTTTTAGCGATGTTTTTATTTATTAAAGTACTCCAATTTATTGCATAGATTTGAATATACATATTATTCTGTTTTCTTTCGTATTTTGTAATTTTTTCCTGTTTTTGTGTATAATTATAATTAGCCCCCAGTAGGTACCCCGAGGTTTAATAGTATAGAAATAGGCTAACTTCCGAGGATAGACTTCGTCTATACGGATGCTGGCATATTGTTATAGACAGACTTTGTATTTAATATTAATTTTAAACTTAATTTTAGTGTTACAGTATACTTTTTATAATAAATTATCTTTTTTATTCGTAAGTTGGTTTTATTGATTTTACATTGATCCTCCTGAGAGACTCATTCCAGGACTTCGGATTGACTCTTACCCTCTCGCCTTACTTTTCTGTCTTTTATAGAGTATAAATCGAAGGCGTGTTCGATAATACACACCTGGTAGCAGGATCCCTACCTATAACTTCCGGATCTCGATTTTGACGGTTCCTAAGTCCCCATAATATTATACTGTAATATAATGTAAAAATGTAAGCATTTACTGCTTATATTTACATTATATAAGCATTTACTGCTTGTATTTTTACATTATACATTTTTACATTAATAAAACATATCCAGGATATTCTATTCTGTTGTAATAAATCTCAATATATTTTAGTATCATTTTACTGCAGTATTTTAGAATATACAACAATAATGTTAACATAAAATATAGACTAACTTTATATATTTTTATAAGTTATTAAATAAGTATATTTAACATTTTTAAGGAAGTAATTATTCTTACGATGAACTTTAAACATTAAAATAATGTATCATTCTCGTTCGTTTAGATTCATCAGTTCGATCTCGATCGAATAGAAAGAGATTTATATAATTGATATCAATTATATAAATTCTTGAAGGTTTTAAGATGTCGTCCATATTAATTTTATTGGCCGTTTTCGTGTGTCTTCTTTCATTTTGGATAAGGTGAGGTGGAGTATTCGTCATTTATTTACAAAATTTTTCCCCTCTTATACAATTAAAAATAAAAGATTTGTAAGTCAATTAAGTTTTATTATCTTGATTTCTCCAAAAAGTAGCTAATTGTTTATTTTATTATATATGGTTACATTAAATTTTGAAATTAAACAATTAACTAATTATAATTTATTTAGGAATTTTAGTTTTAACGTTCGTAATTCGATCCTATCTTAAGGATCAGAAAACATTTTAATGATATAGTCAGTGCTAGAATTAAAACCACTAAATACTGGTCGTGAGTTCATGCCTGACCAACGGACTGGCCACGTGGAGTTTTCCGGATTCTCTTTACTTTAGTAACACCTAAATACGGACCAGTTTCCCATAAAAGTACTCCTAGGAACATTCCTCTCGACAGATCGCTTATGTGTCGCGTTGCCTATATAAATAAAACCAAATCAAACTCTGAGCATGAGACTGTCTCTGAAATAAGAGTTTGAATATCACTAAATGAAGATGTCGTCGTAAAAATAGTAAAGCTGTAAGAAATATTTATGATGTAATCACAGACGTTTTGTAAAAATTCAGCCTGGTTTCAGATAAGAATTCGGTGGAATCACTTTTTATACCGGCTTGAATTATAAAAGTAGATTTTTGTGATGTTTGTTTTTCAATCACTGTTATTGTAAATATAGTAAGTAAATACTTTTAAAGTAAAGGTGTGTGAGCAAATACCTGCCGCCTTGTTGGTTAAATATCCCTACAATAAGTTCGAAAGTAAGGTTACTCGCCGCTCTCACGCTTTTTTCAAGATGACGGGAGAGGATGGAGACTTAAGGGGTTAAATTCTTTAATGTGTCAAAATTTTGAATGAAAATAACTTCGATTTTTAATATATCCATGCAGGAAAAATATGTCCATTAATTTATATTTTGCATTTTAAATATTTTTGAATATTTTTGAGAGTTAAATAATTAGATAAAAAGATAATATATAAACATATATTTATTATACGACAAGTAAACAAATTTTCAAGTCTAAACTAATTTAAATATATTTTTATTTAACACTAAATTTTCATTTTACTTACGTTGTGATTCATTTTCTTTATCTAAATTTCTAAGAATAAATAACTTATCTATAAAGAGAATATTTTTATTTTCAATAAGAAATTAACAATGTTTATACTATAGGATTAATAAGAATTTCACACGAGTAATATCATCACATTTCTTTATCAGAAAAAAAAATTTAACATTACAATATTTCTAGATGGAGAAAAAGACAAATGTGTATATTTCAGAGGTATGGAATTCCTGGACCTGAACCCAATTTCATTACTGGAAATTTAATAGAATATAACAAAAAGGTAATCAATTTTGTTATGCATTGCTAAAATTTTAGTACTGCGACTGTATATTTATGTAATTTATTTCGTTTTAGAGAAACAAATGCTTAGATGAATGGCTAGAAAAATATGGAAATGTTTTCGGGTAAATATCATTAATAAAAACGTAATTTTATCATTTTTAGTAATTATTAATATAATCATATCAATACCTAATTACATACGTTTCAATCGTACGTAATTACTAATGATATTAAATAGTTGGAAAATTTATTATATAATTAAACAAAATTATTTAATGCTAAATTCATTTAATTTTATACTTTTCAAAATCGAAAGTTTCAAATAATTTACAAAAGTATACTTATACGAGAAAAAAATCGGTGCACCTCGTGGAAATATGCAAATGTCTCTCGGCCATACATGCAATAATTACAAAAACGGCACGAATGAATGCACAGAGCATGGAACAGAGCTCCATGGATTGCTCTGTGTTTCATCTCCATACACCTATATGAGCATGGAGACGGTGTATCCCGGTGTATCCCCTGTCAAATGTGCTGAGTTGGTTGTATAGTACATATCGATTTTACGAATATGATTTCTGTTGCAGTTATGATGTATTCCTTACGAGATGTCAGTGCTTAGACAATTACAATCGATATGTACTATACAATCAACTCAGCACATTTGACAGGGGGATCAGTATCTTCTGCTTGCTAAAACTGAATAATCATATAGATAAATCAGCCTGCATCTGAATCAGAGCGATTCTTTAGGTTTGTAAGTAGTTGGTCTAGGATAGGGGTCGGCTACCTGCGGCTCGCGAGCCACATGCGGCTCTTTGGATGTGAAGCTGCGGCTCTAGTTCCATACGCAAATATTATTTATTTTATCAAAAAAAAAAAAAACATTTAAAAATCGTTCTGAATCGATTAACGAGGATTAGGCACTGATTCTATCTCTCAGCCACTTGTACTCGCTTTTCACCGCACTCCTCCCCCGTGACACGCGTTGTCACTGTCGTCAGTCCGTAGGAAGCTCTCGAATGACGCCGTCGTCGGATGTTTCTGTGAGATTCGGAATTTTTACCGATTATTTTGCCGACTAAGTGTCCCGTATTTGCCTAAAAACGTTATTAAATTTTCTTTTAACTTAAAATGAAACCTAACGGAAAAAAAAACTTTTCGTTTATGTTCGACATAAACAATCTTTCAATTCGATATTCTATTAACTATTAACTATTAATTAAAGAAAGGGAGTGAATTTCTGGTTCTCCTTCCGGTTCCGATTCTTGCTCAGTGTCATTGCCCTCAATTTCGCTTTCCGGGACTATGGAGGCTAAATTAAAGTCCTCCTGGGAAAACGTAAGTGGTTGTGAGGCTATCATTAATGAATTTTCTTCCGAGGTTATGGTGGGCGATTCGATGGTCACTTCTGTGTGATCTTGCGGAGTTATAGGTTGCTTGAATTTTTTCCGGGCTCTTGCTCTCCGGTTTGGTCTCGTTCTCCGTTTTTCTCTTTTGGTGGGAACTGTTTGTCTAATTTGGAGGATATCCATAGAAGATTTCTCCCTTTCAGTTGATCTACGCTTCCTTGTGCGAGGCCTTTGAGAAGTGCAAAAATGGATTTGTTTTCCATGGGACAGCACCACCTGGGCATGGTCACTGTCAAATGTCAGTTTCGCCGCCTTTATGATATCTAGGCCTAAGATTCCGTCGCAGGGAGTAGTAATATCGTCTCGTACCACATCGCAAGGTACCATAAATTTCTGGCCTCTTAATTTAAATGTGAGCCTCGCCGTTCCTATAATCGTTGTTTGCCTTCCCAGGATAGGTCCTAATTTTTGTTTAAGGCCAAATTTTACGTACGTTTTTCCCTTCAATCTGTTGGCTAGGTTCTTTGATATGAGTGTATATTCCACTTGAGGGTCAATTTGCATTTTAACCGGAATATTATTCTCATAGATTTGTATAATAGGGTTTTGGGTTTCAACGATTCGAGTGAACCCTATTCGTCCTTTCCATCTTGTCTCGGTATCCTCTGGAGGGGTTCTTCCGATAGAACAATCAAATATAGGCTCATTTAGTGACGTTATATAATTAGTGTTAGATATAGAATATATGTTTCGAGGAGAAAATTGAGGTCGTCCTTTGATGCTTTGAACATGGCCTTTCCAACGGTTTTGCGTTGGTTCCGTAGGTTGCGATCGGAATCGGACCCTATTTTGGTCAGTTCCTGCGTCGTTTCGCCGTGGGGAGTCGTTTCGTGGACAGGCGCCTTGATTCTCATTATGATTTTCTCCGCGAGCAGGAAAATTCCGTGTCCGATTTTGGTTAGGTCGGTTATTCGATTGATTAGGTCGACTATACGACCGATATTCGTTACGCCTAAAAGCAGGAGTAGGATATGATCTACTATTAATATTCCCTCGCTGATTTCGATTAAACGGCACATTCCTAGAGTTGCTTCGAGAAGGGACTCGAGTTAAACCGTCCATTCGCGTTTTCAACTCCTCCATCGCTGCTGTTAATTGTTGTAGGTCATTGGGTGATGGAGAGGAGTTTGTTGCTCGGTCGCCTTCCCTAACAGTGCGCAGGATCCCCCGTGGACGTGCTGTAATATTTTCTATCATCTCCTCGCTAATAGCGGCCTTTAGCGCATCGTCGAATGTAGCAGGCTCTCGTGACATCGTTCGCTGCCGTATACGCAAATCAATTCCGTTTAGGAACTGCGCTTTTAATCTTTCATCAAGCTCTTTGGCTTGGACCCGTTGTATAATATTAGTTTCCTCTTCATTGGCTCTGGGCTCCGGTGTAATCACTATTTCTATGGCCAGAGATTGGAGACGAGCAGCATACGCTTGTACATCCTCATCTCGTCTCTGTACGCAAGTAGGGGAGATCGGGGCAACTTCGGCATGCGGGGCAAGTTTGTCAAGCGCTTTTTTTTAAAAACAAATTAAAAGGAGAATTTGGTTATAGGTTAGGCAGTTGAGTTTTATTGGTGGCTTGTTGAGTATAGTGTTTTTATTGTTCTCCAACAAGCGTAGTTGAATTATCAAGCAAATTTTCATTTTCGTTCAATTCCATATAATATTTTTTTTCCATTTATATTGAATTGGCAGGTTTTGTTATAATTCCATGATAACGAAAGTTACTTTTCCTGTTAGAAGGATGTAACTTCAACTTATTCACGTGGCCAGATCGTGGCTTGGCATTCTGTTCTCAGGGTTGTACTTAATGTTTCGAAATCATGACTAGCGGGGTAAGATCGGCAACATAAAGCCACATTAGAAGCAAAGGATAAAAATCAAACAGATGATAAATGAAAACATGTTTGCATTTGTTATTCATGTATATATGTCTTTGAACTTGCATTTCATTGTAATAATATTAAATGGGCCAAATACATCACCAAACGATCGCCTAAATATCGGGCTATAATACGGCTAATTAAATGATTAAATGGACGTTGGATTTGTATTTCTTTGTTTTAATAGTGAATTCAAACTTATACATTGTTAATAACATAATTTTATATACGTGCCTATCTTGCCCCATTACTGTTACCCCTATACCAGGGGCAACTTTAATAAAGATAATTAAAATAATTACAAGTTTACAAAAAGAGAGAAGTTGCCGATCTTGCCCCTATACACGGGGCAACTTCGTCAATTTCACTCTTCTTGTAAAGTTGTAATTATTTTAATTATTTTTATTTCCAAACTGATTTTAACCAGTTCTATAGTAAGGTAACATTCCAATAGACAATATGCAAAGCTTTTTTTTCAGTTTACAGCAGTATTTATTACACAAAATTTAAGTAAAGCTTAACATGCCGATCTTGCCCCGGTCTCCCCTATAAAATTTATTTAATCGGACTGGGAAAGGTTCGCGTTCAAAACGCTCTATCATTATACGTTTGAACTCCTCAAATTCCTCAATATCTTTGATTCGGCGATCTTTTCTGACGAATTCCCGGGCTATTCCCATTAGTTTTAACTTAGCCACAGCCAGCATCTGGGCCTTAGACCAGGCGACTAATCTGGACACATCCGCTAACGAATCGAAAAAGTCTGTTACTCGGGTGCCTCCTGCTTTACCGGAAAACACGGGTAACAGAAGTGTGATGCCACCTAGACCTCCCATTGTAAGAGGAGCTGGATTCGGATTAGGGTTTCGATCGGGGTTGCCTGGCCCAGCCGCAGGTTGAGGTTCGCGCTCCATTATTTCTACTAATTTCTACTTAACGTCTCTACCGTAGGAAATGTTTAACTTGATTCTATTCAATGGCGTTACTCGGATATGGCCTTTTTCTTCCGCCTCACCGAAGTTCCGAAGAAGTCGGAACCCCACTCCTGACACCAATTTGTGAACCACCGGGAAGGGAAGGGTAGGTCTCCCGATCCGGCAACAGGTTGTTAAACCTTTTCACTGTCAGGATGGGTGGAAGGGTTTTTTTCCCCGCAGTAACGGGTCGAGTGGCGGAGGGAGGAGCGCGTCGGTGAGACGACAGGCGATATACGAGTAAACGAGGAGGCCAGATATAACATAAAAAAAATTAACAATTTATTAAAACAAGGTTCGGGTAATACAATGTCTAGTTCGCGTCCCTAAAACGCGGAGAGACCGAGAGAGAGCTTACAATAATTGGTTCATACCTCTTGATCTGTTATCAACTGAGAACAATTCTCTTTGAATTAGGAAAGTTCACTGGTTAAAAATTCACTGGTTACGAAAGTTCACTGGTTAGGAGAGTTCACTGGTTAAATATTTAAATCGCTGATTTAGGAAAGTTCACTGGTTAAAAAGGACACTATTTGAAATTTATCTTCTTTTGGCACCTGCTCTGGAACGACTCCGCCGAGAAGGGGAAGGAAGGGGTTTTTATAAGATCGGCGTGGGAGAATGGTCACGTGATTGATTGTTGTGAGGTAAAAGGTACGCAGATGGGTCAGAGTTGTTCCCGGGACCATGCTAACTATCAACTTAGCAGTTGGAATGTGGGATTAGTTTCGAATTGAAGGGATGTTTATGTCGAACATAAACGAAAAGTTTTTTTCCATTAGGTTTTACTTTAAGTTAAAGGAAAATTTAATAACGTTTTTAGGCAAATACAGGACACTTAGTCGGCAAAATAATCGGTAAAAATTCCGAATCTCACATTTCTATTATATAATTTATTGTGAAAAACACTACTTATATATGAATAAATAGATATTTTTTCTTATGAATAAATAGATTAGTTTTTTTATCAAAGAATTTTATTTATGCGAGTACTATTTATTGTTGGCAAATTTTCACATGATGTCAGCTATACACTATAAATCACTAGCTTTATAACTAAAAAATCAACAAGACATCTCTCGACATTTTCGAATTTGNGAACATAAACGAAAAGTTTTTTTCCATTAGGTTTTACTTTAAGTTAAAGGAAAATTTAATAACGTTTTTAGGCAAATACAGGACACTTAGTCGGCAAAATAATCGGTAAAAATTCCGAATCTCACATTTCTATTATATAATTTATTGTGAAAAACACTACTTATATATGAATAAATAGATATTTTTTCTTATGAATAAATAGATTAGTTTTTTTATCAAAGAATTTTATTTATGCGAGTACTATTTATTGTTGGCAAGAAAAAATTTTGTTGAAAGCTCTTTAAAAACTTTGAAATTTTGTAAATTGTAATTTTGGCTCTTCCGACTCAAAAGGTTGCCGATCCCTGGTCTAGGAGAAATCACACATCTGCCGTGAAGGCTCTGGGATCTCAGGATCTTTCCCTGACATCCCAGAGCCTTCATGGCAGATTTGTGTCTTCTTCTAGATAACTACAGGGAAACAGAAAGTCATGATAGTGAAATCATCCCGAAAAATAAGTATAGTTTTGCGACTTTTGAGAGATATACAATATAATATCTTTTCTCGCTGTACTTAGTCTTGCGATAGTCTCTCCTATCTCGCTTCTAAGTGGTTCAAATGACAATGTTGTTATTTTATTGTATTGGAAAAAAATTCTAATCACTCTTAATATTTAACAGCCACTTTTATCTGAAATGATTATTTTAATTTTGTTTTTTTTTCAGGTGAAATAGTCATACAGTTACGAAACATCTTTTACCATAATTCCAAAATTAATATTACGCGAAGTATTACAGAAAGTATCAAAATCTTTTGCTCTTTGTTTATCCAGAAATGTTCGCTATATGAGTAGTGAAGCGATACAAAAAACAATATGCAGACCATCAAAGATTTGGCAAATTTTCACATGATGTCAGCTATACACTATAAATCACTAGCTTTATAACTAAAAAATCAACAAGACATCTCTCGACATTTTCGAATTTGATATTCTCGATGAAAAGTTGTAACCACCCACACGATTACGTTCGGATATGTCAGACCCCGTTTCTCACCACCCGGTTGCCCCATTGTGGGCCTGGCCGAACCCATAATGGGCTTGCTAAAAGAGTCCCTCTTAGTGCCCACAGGGCGAAAAGAGTTTTTAAAAAAACCCATCCACACGGCTATTTGCCATCCACACGGCTATTTGCCAAACATTCGCGTATTCATGAATTGCTTTTCCAATATTTCAATTAAAGTACGCTATTTCTAAAACAACACTTTTTTCAATTTACACGTTTTTGATATAATCAAACAAAGTGCAATAATCATTGTAGTAACTACAAAACTGAACTCTCCATATTATAGCGATAATTCCTCAAGCAAAGTTCTTCATGACAAAGTTTATGTCACAATTATGTAAATCAGGGCTGCCCAACCCGCGGCCCAACGCAAAATCGAAAACTTTCTTAAAGCATTGAGATTTTTAGATATTTATTTTTTACTTTTTTGAAATTCGTGCGGCGTTGTAATACTTTTTATTTTTTAAAAAATTGTCACAAGTTGCCATTATAGTGTTTTTAAACATATACATTGGGCATATTTCTTAGTAAAGCCGCTTAAAACCTGGTTGTTAAAAGACAGTTAAGCTATTTTCGTATTACATTAGCTACTGTGTCGCTAGTGCAACAGCGAGGTTCACAAGTGCTGAAGACAGAAGTTAAATTATACGCATATTATGTACTGTACTTTAAATGAAAAGATTTGGCTACTTTCCGCCAAAATGGGCTACACATTTTTTTAATTTTGCGCACACAAAAAATCACTTTGTGCAATGGCTACTTTTTGATTTTTGGGCTAGAAAAATTTGACTTGAATACATTTTAGGCTACATAAATTATTTCATAGTTTATCTAGGTCTAGAAGAGCAAATCTATTCGTGTTACCTTTATATGTAATTTCATAGTTCATGCGCGGCCTAAAACAATTTATTTTTCTTCAAATGTGGTCCAAGGAAGGCAAAGGGTTGGACACTGCTGATGTAAATAAAGTACATCAGTAAATACATAGATCCATACAATAATAATAATAATAATCCGATATCGTATTATAAAACATGTCAAAGTAGGTAGTGGAAAAGGAGTCAGAGGAATGTACCCACAAACCCTGCGGAACCAACAAATGGATTCTGCAGATGACGTCATGCTGCTGACAGGGGAAGTGAACAAGATGAATATAGAAACTTAGCACGACAGCAAAAAGGAAGATGGTGTCGGGAATAAAAATCGTCTAGCGCGCGGTTTTCCCGCCCTTTTCGTGAACGACCGTTATCGCCATGGAAACGGCGATCAGAACATTTTGAAAACTCGACCGCTGATTGGTTAAGAAACATCGGACGATCGGCGGACGTCCTATACAGCTGGTAGATGCTGATTGGTGGAGTTCAATGTAGCTTCAATCCTATAAAAGCAGTGAAGTTCTGGCGGGAAGTTTAGTTCGCTTTGGACTCGTAGAATGAACTCACGTTGACCTTAGTTGCCGGAGCTGTCTTAGAAGATCGTCTCATCTTGTTGTGTTGTTGTAGACTTTGAATTCGTACGTCGCAAGGTGCTTTTCCGACGGACCTGTAGCAGTGGATGATTACTTTGAACTTTGTTAATATCTAATGTTTGTAATTCTTATATGTGAACTTTAATTGTAACTGTACATACGTTTTTGTTTTAATATATATACAAGTTTTAAATACAACTGACTCTGAAGAAGTATTTTAATTTGACTGGCGCAGACTCGACAGGATTACACAGGATTCGACAGGATTACGTACTTCGAACTACCAAGGATCGGAAAGGCTGATCTGCGACGAAAGGAACTGAACAACACCGGCAATCATTGACCCAGGTAAAACTTTATTTTATTCGCTACCGCAGAGATGCCCA
Organism: Centruroides sculpturatus; assembly: GCF_000671375.1. Classification (NCBI taxonomy): domain Eukaryota; kingdom Metazoa; phylum Arthropoda; class Arachnida; order Scorpiones; family Buthidae; genus Centruroides; species Centruroides sculpturatus. The sequence goes on along the minus strand of NW_019384998.1, from coordinate 332,350 downwards.
AACGCGTGAAAGCGCGAGGTTTAGAAACAGGGGAGTGGGAAAATGATGGGCCGATCAAGGGACGAAAGGCAGGAGGCACGGGAAGCGAATCTCGGGAAGAAATCGAAGCGCTTAAGCTTCGGATTGAACTCGCGGAAATAGAATCTAAGGCCAAGGCTAGGTTGGCAGAAATCGATTTGGAGCGGAAAAAATTAATGAAGGAGACTCGAGAAGCAGAGGGCGATCTCGGTAGAGCAGTTCGTGGCGATTACACTCGTAAGGTAAAGGCAGCCGTGACAGGAAGTGATTCACGAGGGGACCTCGAAATGCTAAGATCGCAAACGGAAATCGCGGGATCCGAGCAGCGCAGGGCGGGCGTGCCAGGAGGCGAATCGCGAAACAAAATCGAAGACCTTAGGTTACGGCTTGAACGCTCGAAACGCCTATTAGAGCAAGATAGGCGGCTCTTTGAAGCGCGGTTCTCGGCAGGTCAAGTCGTCAAGAAGGAATTAGCCGACTCAGGCTCCCAGGGATGGGGTAAGCCTACGGAAGTAGCTAGGGTCACAGAGAAGTTTGGGGAGGTGTCAGGTAGTAGGTTGGCCGGTAACAGCGAGGAGGTTAGAGAGCGACGGGATTCTCAGAGTGGAATGACGAGGAAATCCATTCCCTCGACACAGAGTTCGGTCGAACGGACCCCCAAGGCTAGTTGTAGTGCCTGTGGCAGGGCTGGGCATTGGAGGAGAGCTTGTCCTAAGCGGAAGGCATCCAATGAGTCCAAACGGGCACGGCTAGTAACTACGAACAAGACATCCCAAAAAGACGAACTTCCGGTAGCGAGGGTAACGGCGTGTGACCAATCAAAGGTCAAGGAGGCGCCGAAAAGAATCAAGCCGGTAGGCGACAGAAAACGTCTTTCGGTTAGAGTCGATTCTGGGGATGAGATTTCGGTCGTAAGGGAATCATTGGTGGCGGAAACGAAGGGGGAAATCCAACAGGTTGGATCCTTCGGTCACCGGATTGATTCGGTAACGATCCCGATAGGGCTGTGGGAGGAAGACCTCACAGGATCGTGTGAGCCGGCGATGGTGACTTGTGTCGTAACAGACAAGTTACACAGAGCCACGGACGCTCTAGTATCAGAAGGGGATCACCGGATGTTATTAGACCGAAAGGAGAAACTCCAGGAGAAGGGAGAAAGACATAAAAAGGGTTCAAAGGTAGATGGGAATGGAAACCGTCAGGGAAAGGAACTGGAACCTCTCTTTGAGGCGGGGTGCAGTGAAAATAGCACCGAAAAGGAGAAAGGAACGGAATTAGGAGACGCTCAAGTCCGGAACGAGTCACTTTCTCGATTGTGGGAGGCCGCTAAGTGTAAGAAAGATGGGTTAACTGTAGAGAACAGAATACTATGTCGGCAAGATAGTTGGTTCGGCAGGCCCATTAAGCAGATAGTTGTTCCCCAAGATCGGAGAGCGGAAATGCTAGATTTAGTACACAAAGCTCCGTGCGGTGAACAATTAGGCAGTCGGAAATCGGCAAGTCGCATGCGCGAGGGCTTCTATTGGCCGGAAATGGCGACCGATATCCGGAAGTACTGCCAGAATAGTCGTAGGTGCCAAGTAAGAGCGCCTGATCTAGTCCTAGATAGGACCCCAGTTATACCACTTACTCGGTTCTCAACCCCGTTTCGAGTGGTTAACGTAAGCATGATTGTACCGTTTGATCCCTCGTCATCTAACGGTCATCGATACGCGGTTTGCGTAATCAGTTTATGCACCCGCTTGTCAGGAGTAGAAGGGACGAGATCGCTGGTCACTGGTTCGGTGTTTTTGCAATTCTTTACACGGACGGGTTTTCCCGAACCGATTTGTTACGATCAGGGGACCAATTTCACTGCAGGATTGACGCGTGGAATGACCCGTATGTTAGAAGTAGGGAATGTAGAGATAGATCCGATCAAAGCGATTCCCGATATTGCAAGTAAACACGCGGCCGTGAAACGAAAAGAGTATGCAGTGCCTTACAAGTTGGAAGCACGGCAAAAGGGATATAACATCAGGGATACGGATCTCGTGGAAAAGGCTTCCCCGAATGACAAGTTGGATGTCCGGTGGGAATGGCCTGATATGGTAGGAAAGTGGGGACGCGAAGGAAGCTACCATATAAGGTTCAAAGACGGGAGAATTAGCTGGGACCAAATAGATAGTCTCAGGGAATATCGGAAGCGAACTTTCGATGTAGGAATGATATTTTCTTCCGACGGGAAATTCGGTGAACTGGACCAAACTCCGTCCCCGCGACAGTTGCACGATCGTGGACGAGGGGACGGGAGAGGAAGGGGAATTCCTCCGCTTTCCCCGACGTCAGCACAGACCGAGCTGGATGACGGGCCGTTGGATTACAACTCGATGTTCGGTAGTAGACCAAAGAAGAAAACCATCTGGACGCTTACTGGAGGGTGGATCTCGAAACGGTTTACCCCATACCGGATTTCGCTAGTTTCACGAAAGCGGTTATTAGGCATCGGTTATAAAGGCATCTCTGCGCGTAGACGGGTAAAATTCCCGGATGTTCCGGATGTATGGGTCAGTCCGACATCGGACGATTTTTGTAAGATTGTTTGGTGTTGTGAAGGGAATCAAACAGGCTTAAGTAAGCTCAGTTTGATCCTCGGCCGTGGAGGTGTCGGGAATAAAAATCGTCTAGCGCGCGGTTTTCCCGCCTTTTTCGTGAACGACCGTTATCGCCATGGAAACGGCGATCAGAACATTTTGAAAACTCGACCGCTGATTGGTTAAGAAACATCGGACGATCGGCGGACGTCTTATACAGCTGGTAGATGCTGATTGGTGGAGTTCAATGTAGCTTCAATCCTATAAAAGCAGTGAAGTTCTGGCGGGAAGTTTAGTTCGCTTTGGACTCGTAGAATGAACTCACGTTGACCTTAGTCGCCGGAGCTGTCTTAGAAGATCGTCTCATCTTGTTGTGTTGTTGTAGACTTTGAATTCGTACGTCGCAAGGTGCTTTTCCGACGGACCTGTAGCAGTGGATGATTACTTTGAACTTTGTTAATATCTAATGTTTGTAATTCTTATATGTGAACTTTAATTGTAACTGTACATACGTTTTTGTTTTAATATATATACAAGTTTTAAATTAACCGACTCCGAAGATAGTATAATTTTAATTTGACTGATGGTAAACAAGATAAAACGCTAAAGCTTCCAATTACAGCTTACAAGCTGTCAAAAATATATAACTCTATTGATAACTTCAACAAGAATCAGATCCGTTTTCAGAACGCAATCTCAAGTTTCAGAGATCTTTGGTGAAACAGCTTGGCTCCTGTACTCTGTAGTCTCGAAAGACTCGAATAAAGAATCCATCAAGCGACATTAACTCAGTTTTTTCAAACAGTTTTAATTCCTCCGCCATTGTCTTAAAATGTAAGAGTAATATTTTAAATATAATTAAACATATATATGAATAAAATAAACAAGAGACGTCATTATTTGCTTAATGAATCATCTGAAAAAGTTTAAATATTCCAGCAACATGCTTTATCTCAACTACATTGATTCAACCTACAGGAACCTAGTTCAATTTCCTCACATGCTTTCCTATTTGATATTCGTGAGATTTCTAATCCCCAACCCTCACCCAAAATGCATTTAGGCCTACAGGTAACCGAGAGTTACCTGTAAATGCATTTGTCACAATGCTTGAATAACAGGGTTACGTAATAACAAAAATTTTACAATCTGAACAATTTCTATTATCAACAGTAATGTTTATATGAAGGAAATGCGTAAAAATGTCGCGTTGACACACGCGACGCAGCACTCCATTTAAAATTAATTGGAACCGATTTTTGTTGTGCATCGATAGATAAATAGCAGAGAATATAAAGAATGGCACTTTTGTAAAGATAAATTTATTTTAAATTGCTATTGTGTCGAATCGCGTTCATTCAAAGTGACTGTAGCAAGCGTCACGCCAACGTAATTTTTCTACAATGGTTATTAAACATAAACAGACACTCGCCCTAGCATCTCTCTGATGCCTGCATTTTTTTCCTTTTCTTTTTGTTGAAAAGTATTTGAACAGTAAAAAGTGTAGGGTTCATGTCCTCCGGGTAAACAGTTCTCAACGTAATAATTTTTTTCAGATTTTTTACTAAATTTTAAATGTATGAAATGTTGAATAATAAATGCTTTGGTGTATTACAGCGCACACAACTACTCGATAACTTTTGTATTATGTCACGCTATTTTAAAGTGACTGTCAGGGATAAAACTTCATTCCTTAACTTCCATTAGATGTCTACCCTAAATTACCGTACACTGACAGTGTGGTATATAGTGTTATGGTGACCGGCATTCTGTTTCTTGTAGGGAACGACTACCATATTTTTAAAAATGTTTTTTAATAACATAACTAGACATTTATATTTTAGGGCTTATTACACCAGTCTCGTGTACTGGTGTGATAAGCCCTAAAATATAAATAACTAGTTAGGATTTTAGAAACATTTAATGAAATTAAGGGCAAAAAGCAATAAAAAAAACATATTTTTTTGCTGGAAGAAAACTGCGATCCCTTCAATCACACTTTATTTGTGAACTAACACATAATCATGATGAGATCATAATCATAATCAGACTTATAATATGATTAAAATACTTAACGATTTTATTGGCAGAAAAACATGTCTGACACCTGTAGAAATTTATGGACTTATAGATATTAGAAAATACAATACATGACGTCTTAACAAAAAGTACATTGCTAAGTTGAAGACAGCCTTCGACCAGTTTTTGCCATCCTGTTTTCCGGATCATTAACGAAGAGGATAATACCCAGCTTCACTCGAAATTTTTCTCGGTGTATTTATGTGATCGCGGTTGTTATCGTCCTGACCAGTCAGATATCTAGATGGCTTGCCAATCAAATATCAATCATAGAAAGCAGCGAACTAGCCAATAATTACAAAACTCTTATAAGAATTTCTCTCAGGTAATATCCGATTGTTGTTTGACTCTATGCGTCATAGCCAGTGTCTTTACTATTTATTAAGTTATTTATTCTCTTGCCAATTTAATCTTGTGGAAACTAGAGTCTTTTTAGTCATGTCTATCATGAGTTCCTCCAGGCCCACATTGAGGAGGACTGGTTGTGTGGAACGAAGTCCGGACATATCAGGGACAGACAACCACTTCCGACGAAAAGGAAAGGCCGGCAATTTTTTCCAGGTCTCGAGAAAACTTGAGGCCCGTAGCGGTTCTTATCCATATAAATTAATGTTATTTTTTCTAACAAAAACAAATATTTTTGATTGCTTTTCAATAATAAAGACATTCTGTCCTATATACTGTATTTCATTTGTTAAAATAAAAATGGCAATGCGCCCATTTTACTACCCCTGGATTCATTATTAGGTTTCCAAAGAGGTAGGCTGACTTCCTAAAGGCGTCGACTTAGCCCAAGTTGGTCCTAATATGAATACGCCTTTAAAATCAGATGATTAGTTATACATACACTATATATAGTTTAGTACTCGAATTGCATAAATCTTGATCAATGAAATAACCTGTCACATATAATTTATTTCCTCTTTATTAGCATTTCATTTATTAAAATATATTAACTAATAGTTCATTAAAATTTATTACTTTGTTATTTTGATATTTTGATATTTTGTTAAAATTCTTTACTTTTCTTTTTGTCCCATATACCAAACTACGTAAACATAAAAGAACGTTCCTCTTTAGTTCTAACTTGACACCTTCTTATATACAACTTCAACGATTAGTTGATTTCTTCAAGCTGACCGTGTTCTTCTGTGGAAAAGTTTGATTAGCTAAACGTCATTGTATCATTTGTCGGCCCATCGTCGACCTTTCGTTGGCTATGACGTTGACGAACAAGACCGGACGATCCTAATCGTTATTATTTTATTAGAAGTTTTTGTTCGATTGTTCTGACGCCTTTTATTATAAAATCATAATCACTTCATTATCATTGAACTTGCAAAGTTTTACGACGTTAGGATATTTTCTTCGAGGTGCGTCAAATATTTTTGTCAGAAATATATATTTTGATATCATAATCCTGTACTTTCTAGTAACTCTAAATGTGTAATGAAATTAATTAATTAATTAATTAATTAATTAATCTAAATAATAATAAAATATAAATCTTATTTTATTACTTTCAGTTTTTTCCTCGGAGGCAAACCTTGCGTTGTCTGTCGTGATTTGGAATTAATAAAACTTATACAAATAAAGGACTTTAAAAGTTTTATGAATAGAGATGTAATTTCTTACGATTATTAATGCGAAGACTTATTTATCATATTGATATTTTGTTGTGTATTATTTCAGTTGTTACTTCCAGATGCAGGAATTCCTAATAATAACGTGCTTAACTCACTTCCGCTTCAAAAGGATGAAGATTGGAGAATTAGCAGAAATATATTGAGCACAAGTTTCAGTACCGCTAAACTGAAGATGGTATAAAGACTTTTTTTATTGACGAAAATGTTACGTACTAGATCAATGCAGAGATATCATCGAAAATAGGAATGGAAGTATACAGACATCGTATCGTATCCTACAATCGATATTTCCATAGATATTGCTATTTTCGGTCCAAACTTTTCGCACTACCAGATAGCCAAAGTTGGCATTACATTTGATCTCACAAAAGCTAAATGTATAACAGATCTGAAGACCTGAAAACCAAGGAAGTATGCATTACCGAGATATTTCTCAGAAACTAGCTGTTTTTGGCCAAGCGTTATCTTTCTGGAACAATACTGTCTGTAGTCTTGCCTGCAAAGCAAACATACGAGGGCACAGGATTTCCTGAACGTACTCTCACTACTGTTAGGTTTAGTTTGAACTAGTAGTGATGCGATGGTTCGGCAGACCAGCAAGCCAACAGAGGATAATGGATTGATGCACAAGAAAACAATCTGTTGTTAATAAATATCTCATATTACTAGACTGATTTCTCCGAACTAGTTATTAGTTCCCAAACAGAAACAGGATTCTTCACTAAAAACAATACGCTGCCAGTCTGAAACAGCCCGTGCATTATATCACCAAGCAAACGAAAAAGACCATTTTAGTATGCTAATGGTAGGACATGTAGCAGTGCATTTGTACATAGCTAAAATATCAGTAATAAATATTTCATATTACTAGACTATTAGCTGTCGACAGCCATCATACACTTAACATCTTGGTTCTACGAGTTAATTTTTAAACGTGATATTTCATTTTTTGTGCGTATACATCACATAGTGTGGCATTAATATTTTATACATAGTGAATATTCACATGCTCATTAATTCCATAATTAAAATATCATGATACAAAATAAAACTTTTTATATTTATGACTACTGTATTTTGTTCCTTCGTCTCATTGATATTATGCCTTGCCGTGCAGTCTATATATATATCTGTTACTGCCATATCTGTTACTGAATAAACAGGTGTCTTTCACTACATAGCTTTGTTCTTTTAATCATTTGCAGATGTCTCTGACCTCTACCGGTCCTGCAACGTGCATGTGGCTACGCGCATTCCTTCGTAGTATTGCGATTCCTCTTTTGATGAATATACAGTACATCTTATGACTCTCTTTTTGGTCTGTGAAAATCTCGTTCTTCCACTAGTATTTTTAGGGCATTTATAACAATCGTCAAACAAACATTGAGTTCGAATACTGCTTTTTTGAAAACTCCGTTTATTTCTTTATGCTATTAATATTTTTATGACTTCGTATCAAGATTTCTTATTTATTATAAGAAAACAATCTTTTGTTAACTCATATTGGAGTTTTTTATCACACTTTTTCAATATCTGTACGAATCTTTTCACTACCGGTCTTTCGCATTATTCAGCCCCTGAAACTTGTATGCGATCCGTAAAGAGTAGTTTATCATACCACAATATGTTAGCAACCTATTGGTATTTAACTTTAGCAGTTCTTCAATCAGATGACAAAAGAGTTTTGTCACAACATTTACTGTAGTATATCTGATAAACAGGCACAGCTACAGTAATATCGTTGTGATAGTTCCACCGATTCGATTCTTTCCTTTTCGATGTCCGGTATTTTGGTGTCGATTCTTTCCGGGAGTCGATTTACTTTTTACCGAATATTTCTTAGAATAGACCAACAATATGTTAATCAGATGAAGATATAAGACTGAAAGGAGATAGCCCTTTCGATTTTTCGAAGTATACTTTCTCAAAGAAGTAGCTCTTGGTGAAAATAAAAATCAAAAGTTTGTTTTAAAAACCAACTCGTTTTAAAATCCGTCAAGTTGAAAGACAAAGAACAAAGCATATTTTTTCCTTTGCGGAGACGATCTTTTGTTAGAGGTTATGCCTCTGCAAAATATGTAAATCAGTTAGTATGTTCACTGAACGTGATGGATTTGAAGGCGACTTAGTTTCTTCTATATATTTTTTTTTAAATTGTAAAAGCATTGTTTTTCTTTTTGATCGAAATTTTATCTTTTGTAATTATTAATTTATCATCAGTGAAAGTTTTAAATGATTTATTTTCGCAGAAGCAAAGCATTTAATAATCGATCAACAATCGATTGTTTTCTTTTCAAGATGGAATCGATTCTTTTGTTGCGATACTTTCGACTATGAAATACATTCTTTTATAGAATCACAACATCCCCACAGAGTAACTTACGTTTCACTTCAAATCATATCATACTACCTAATGAAGAGATCATAACTTCTTGATTTTTTTTCTACTTGTATGGTATCAATGTAGTAAAATTGTTCAATCTATCCATGGCATACTGACATTGATTAAACATACAGATATCAAAAAAAAAATTCTCTTCGCCCAAGAGGCTTTTGCACCTGTTTTGTCTTTTTTCACAATCCAGAATCGTACCAAACAGTTTTGGAGCCCGAGAAAAACCTCACACCTGGCAATCCTCATTCAACGTTTATCACAAAACAAGTCTATGGGCTTTTAATTCTAATGGTTCATTTTGCCGCTCCCAAGGCACATCCGAATATTTGTCACCCCATAATTATGCCGCCAACTTTATCCCCCATAGTCGTAGATCTAAAGAATCTATAATTTTGCCATCGTGTATGTGTGCCATAACGTATCGCTTCACAGATCCTACAGCTACACATCTTACAGCGAGCAATCTGACAAAATGGCCATTCTGCTTTTTCAGCTCGGCCTTTCTCAAACTCCGTTATTTGTGCCTAATGTGTTCGATTGCGTATAAAGTCATGAGAAACTGCAAACAGCAGGTACACTAAAAATTCTAATGACAATGAGCCTTTACGAACCTTTTTATAGAATATCGAAATAGCGATTATAAGGGAATCTGGTAAGCATTACTTAGCGAGCAATCGAACCACAACTGTAATTGTTTAGTTACCTCTAAATAAATTTAGGGTATGGTTGCTCTGAGACAACCATTTTTTGCAATAACCGGTCATTTTCTATCTGAGTGCCTAACATTTTTGTCAATAAGTGTATTTTATAAAATTCTAGTAATGTAGAATACTTATAGTAAAATTCATTTTGATTATGAATATGTATCATTATAAGTATAAAGTTATCATTTGTTTTTTTCAGAAATATATCGTTACTTTGTATATTTTCAGATGAGCACTCTTATGTTTGAGCCAATAAATGTATTTTTGGAGAAAATCGACAAACAGAAAAAATCACCATTTGATATTGCTGAATTTTATAAAAAGTTAACCTTTGATTTAATTTGTAGAACAGCCTTTGGAATTCAGACAAATGTGCAGAACGAAGAGACAAGTAAAATTGTTCAATCTATCCATGGCATACTGACTGTTGATTCGACCGATTTATTGACTTCACTATCAAGTAAGTAAAACTTAAATTTTCCAATAATATTCCCATAAATAATCAAAACAAATTTTTTAGTTTGTTTTCCCGAAATGGAGCCAATTCCTACATACATGAGAATGATTTTAGATAAAATAAAATATTTAATTAATTACCCATGTTGTAAGTTGGTATTTGATACGTGCCGACAAATAATTTTTTCAAGAAAAACATCTGGTGTAAGTTTTAAAATTTACAGTTTATATGAATGTGCAAGATAAAAAAAACCTGAGAATAATAAAGCAAAGGTTGATAGCTAAAATTGTTTTGTTTTTAGTATCATCCACCAGATCTCTTGCAAATCATGATTGATGCCGAAGGTGAAACAGATGGTGTTATAAAGAAGCTTGCAACAGACAGTATTGTCGCGAATGCTGTTATGTATATGCTAGCTGGGTAATTATGAACTGTTTATTAATAGTTTTTAATACCAGTTATATGAATTATTTAATGCTAAAATGTACATTGAGTTTATTTTTTGTTTTTATTTAGTAATGATACTACGGGTACTATGTTAGCTTGGTGTACTCATAATTTGGTTAAATATCCTGAAGAACAGGAAAGAGTTCGTCAGGAAATCAACGAAAACATAGAAAGCAATGTAATTAAAACTTATATGTTTGAATTAACATTCATTTTACATGTGTTTAATATAGTTATAAGTATTCATATCTATAAAGATTAATGACATTTATTATGACATAATATACCAAAACTAAATACTAATATTTTACATGATTTATTTCCATAGCTTTTTCATGATTATTTCCATAGCAGATTCACAAAAAGTTATAAATAAATGCACTTTATACGTGTAAGCCCTAATTGAAAATTTCTTGTTGTTCTCCTTATGTACAGTAAATTTCCTTTATATAGAACATTCAAATGTTCGTTTCTTCAAGAGCGTTACTTACGAAATTATATCTGTAGTTATTATTGATGATATTCGGGCAGTTGAATGAAAGTTGTTACTCTATTGTTAATGTTGTTATCTGAATTGTAATATTGCATAACTTCGCATTTCTTTCTATGATTTCTCAGCATAACATTAAAGTCTAAATAAAACTCTTGTCATAAAAAATCCGTAAACTGATATCAAGAAACTTAAACTTAAATCATTAGATTAATATTATTAAATATATACATATTTTCAGAAACAAATCGAATATGCAGATTTATCAAAATTGAAGTATTTGGATCAAATAATATCAGAAACGTTACGTCTTCGTTCTCTTTCGCCAATGTAATTATTATCTGCCTCTGCCTAAAAGTGTATTTTATTTCTAAACAAAATATCTTTGAAGTCATTTTAACTAATTAAAAATTTATTTATAAATAGTACAATCAATAGAATATGTTCGGAAGATTTTCATTATAAGAATATAACTATTCCAAAAGGAGTTACAGTTATGATCCCAGTACCGAACTTGCATAAAGACTGCAAATATTGGAAAGATTCGGGAGATTTCAACCCTGACAGGTTTGACATAATGACATTTTGACAAATAATTTGAACGAATTCATTTTTATGAGTGTAATATTTATTATTGGAATTGAATATTTTCAGATTTTCATCTAAAACGGCAGGACAAATAGATCAAACGATATATCAACCTTTCGGATTTGGTCCAAGAAGTTGCATAGGAATGAGACTGGCTCAAACAATTATGAAATTAACTTTGGCTAATCTCATAAAGAGCTACAACTTAGAACTTTGTGGAAATTTGGTAAATAGGACCTTACTTTGAAAAGATTTCTGTTTAAATAATGTATTTAATTTAATACACGAGAGAAGTGTTATTTTTTAATTATATAAATTAATAATTTGTTATAGGAAGCTGAAGAAGACTTTTCGCTTTTTACAACCCGACCAAAAAATGGAGTTGTAGTAAAGGCAACTGCACTATCTTCGTGAAATTTTTAATAAATTTCATACAATATTTTACTTCTGATTGCTTAAAAATTAGAAAAAATGATATTGTGTAAGTTAGATTATAGTCTTCAGAAATCAGAATATATTATGCATAATTGATTTAGATTACAGAATCATTCAATTTATTCGAGAATCATTATTTTAAAAAAATATGTAAATTTTTGGCGTAAGTTTTGGTATTTTTAACACGTGAAACATGTAAAATTGAAATTAATGTGTTAAAATTGCATGCAAAAATATGTTAAAAAAGTTGAATGTTTAAATTAATGAAATGTGACAAAAATACATTAAAATTGTGTGTTACAATATTTCAATTTTTAATGTTGAAATTTGTTTAATTAATACGATGGGTACTTTCCGAATTTGTTCACTTAAACTTGTAATCGGAGCAAAAACATATACAAATAAAACGCTGATAACTCGGTCTTCCGTAAACTCGAACAATCTTCACCTCTTATTAGTCCGATTTAGCGGGGTTTACTTTAGTTTCATTAACTCAAGAAATAGCCTGCAGTACAATATATATAGGCTATATATGTTACTGTGAAAGACCGAAATTAGAGAATGTCGACACATACAAAATACGTCGATGAAAGACCGAATATTTAGTGATATTATTATACATTCGAACAATCGCCGGTGTATATCGACGAGCACAGATAAGATATATTGGAGGTCGAAACGACACCCGAAAAGCTGTTGTTGACAGAGTGGCGACAGTCTGTTGCCAAATTCTTCGCAGTTTTCTTCTGCTCAAATTGGTGATACCGTACGAATACAAGTTTCTAATGTCGATCGTGGCCGTACATATACCCGAAATGTGTTGGCAGTTGTTGTTGGAATAAAAGACTCCGACTTTTATAAATTAGCAAACAAAAATGATACCCTGAAGTAGCTTTATACCCGTAATCAGTTCGTAATTTGTAAAGAAAATTTTCCATAGATGAGATTTCTTCTCAAGAAATATCGCCGAGAGAAGCAGCTACAGCTAATTCGAAAGAGAGCAAGGCTATACACGCTGTCATTGCAATAAGAAGTGTTCCACGAATAAATGCAGTTGTAAAAGCAAGGGACTCTTGTGAAATTCAAAGTTCCATAAAAGTTTAAGTTGTTGCAATAAATAAGATTGCATAACGTTAATCACATAATTTATGTATAAGTTTATTATTGTATTATTTCTTTAACGATTTAGAATGTACTATTCGTTTTAGGTTCAACAGTTTATTTACATGTACTATTACTTAAGCTTTCTCTTATTTTGACATATTAAAAAGTTGCATTTTTGTCTTAACGCAATAAAGATATTTTTATTCAACATTCACCATCAGTGCATGCTGGAACGTCTACATTTGCCCGTATAAGTGAGAAATAATGAAATTTAGCAAATATTTCGTATATACACGAAACGACTGTGTGAACGTTGACATTCACCGGAGAATGTTGACATTCGCCAGATATCGGTCATTCACAGTAACATTACAATAAATAGCCTATAGTACAACAGGGAAGCGAATATATATATATTCGCTTCCCTGTTGTACTATAGGCTATTTATTGTAATGTTACTGTGAATGACCGATATCTGGCGAATGTCAACATTCTCCGGTGAATGTCAACGTTCACACAGTCGTTTCGTGTATATACGAAATATTTGCTAAATTTCATTATTTCTCACTTATACGGGCAAATGTAGACGTTCCAGCATGCACTGATGGTGAATGTTGAATAAAAATATCTTTATTGCGTTAAGACAAAAATGCAACTTTTTAATATGTCAAAATAAGAGAAAGCTTAAGTAATAGTACATGTAAATAAACTGTTGAACCTAAAACGAATAGTACATTCTAAATCGTTAAAGAAATAATACAATAATAAACTTATACATAAATTATGTGATTAACGTTATGCAATCTTATTTATTGCAACAACTTAAACTTTTATGGAACTTTGAATTTCACAAGAGTCCCTTGCTTTTACAACTGCATTTATTCGTGGAACACTTCTTATTGCAATGACAGCGTGTATAGCCTTGCTCTCTTTCGAATTAGCTGTAGCTGCTTCTCTCGGCGATATTTCTTGANGTGTTTTTAAAAGGACTTTTTGTGAACTTTACGGCGACAAGTAGCCTAAAATGGAAGGTCAGTCGCCGAAAATGTTTTAGTCTTGGAACACAAGTAATAAATGGTGATCCTTTTTGGACAGTTTTGTCTTTTATTTTATTAAAAATAATTCTCCATCGGACGAACTTTTACAGATTAAATTTAAATGTAATAATATAATATTTAACAACTATAATAAAACAGGGTATTGATTGTTTGACAACATTTTATTATTCTTAGTACAGTAAAAATCAAACAAAGTGTTCGAAATTACGACTCTGGGCTATGATGCCCAGAATTACGACTATGGGCCTCACATCTCCGGCGCATTGAAGATCTGCCACGATGCGTGCAACAAGTTCCAGGAAAGCATTTCCGACCGTGCATTGCTAAGTGATTTCCCATCGTCTACGTGTACTCTATCTCTCCTGAAAGTTTGTAACCGCTGTACTTGATACACCCTGTATATAAGAAATGAGTCAATGGCTAATCTTAAGATTTTCAAGGCTACAGCATGGATAAAACATTCTGCTTGTCAGAAATAGAAACATTTCATTTTTTTCACTTACTTTTACAGCAATTGTGCTTTTAAACAGAACACATAATAAGCATGGCTATCAACTAACACAATATATCAATACATGGCACTATCTTTTAGTTAATACAGTAATTACACATGTTTACCATCCACTCCTCATATCACTTTGCATGAACCATATCAGGCGACTCGCAAACTGAATTAGAATAAGACTTTTTCTTTTAATTTACGAGGTAATATAAAAGACAGATAGACAAAGCTTGTGTTTTATTAATTTATTTTCCTCAAGTGTATGACGTAAATTAAAATAAGTTCTTCTATTTTAATTGAGTGTATTCAATCTTATTAATTCTTGTTAATCAGAAGATAATATATCTGAATAATAATCAATCAAATGATTATTATTTTTATTCTTTATTCTTAATTATCGTTTAAATAAAGATAATTATAATAATATATGTTTATATTATAATGCCAAATCTTTTCGAATGGCCTTGTATATATCTGTTTACTGGAATTATTACAATCGCAGGCAAATGTTTATCAGAAGCCTTTATTATTGCGTTTCAGATTATTTTTCGTTTATGTTATGAATCGAACATCTCTCAATTTACACAGACTAAAGGTAAATATTTATTATAATACTGTAATTTTTACTATTATCGTGAGAGACACAGCAGAAAACGAAAATAAATCGATCAAAGATTGTTACGTATAATATTAGATGTATTTGAATTTTGGATTTAAGTGTAGAATACAATATTCTTATAATATTCTTATAATTAGCTAAATAATATATTTAGCTAATTTTTGAATATTACGTCTCCGGCTGTTCGATATAAGAGAGGGAGAGTATGGCAATCGGTAAAAAAATGACTTTTCGAGATTTTTATATTTTTTTACTGGAGATATTGAAACGTGTATGGATGTTTATATGTGGGACACGATTTTGTTCACCCAATTTGAAGTTTAAAATCTCCTGAACTTTTTGTCGAAAATTTATGAAACTGTGCAGGGAGGTATGTATATTAGAAGGATTGATTCTATTAAATTTTGCCGTATAAAGATCGACGGAGTGTTGAGATGGAGGGGGTCACTTATCATATCTCGAGTGGGGTCGGACTTAATGAAAATTTTACTCGTTATTAGCACTTATAATTTTTTTATAAAATTTATATGACTACCTTAAAAATTAAGCTTCTTGCCATATTATAATAATGATATGAAGAGTTTTTCAATAAAATATAACAGATTGCGCTACCACAATTTTATTTATTTTTTTTTGCCTAGGAAGTTGTGAAACTCGTTGCTGAATTTCTAATTTTGTTTTTTAAAAGATTTTCTTGCTTGATATAAAAACATCTAATCAAAATAATCGAATTAAGCTAAAATATACGAGTCTATAAATTTTGATGATTAGCAATATGCTTTATTCACACAGACTCTTTTTATATAACGTTCTGTTTTAGTTATGCACAGTATAGTACCAATTTATAAAATATAACTTATATTACTATTTTATCACGAAGGCAATTTTCTTCGTCGCGTAATTACTATTACAACATTCTTGGCCTTCCTCTTCTGTGATTGTTTCTCATTCTAAACGATTTGCTCATGAACAGATTTCGAATTGTTCACAGACAGGTATTAATTCTTTTGTGTCAATAATTATATTAACGAATGTTTCCTTAAATATTTCAGTCTAATATGAAAACACCAAAGCAGTGTAAGCAATGGCAGTGAAAACATCATATAATTGGCTCTTAATGAGTCAAATCTTTAAGTGGAATTATATTTTCGCTTCCACGTAATTCCCATAAATTCAATGTATTTTGTTTGTCCATAAGTCGAAACAGTTTTGAGTACTTGTTGCACTAATTAAAAATCCAAGATTTTACTGGTCATTTCGTGTCTGATATTGTATGTTTTCTGAGGCAAACCAAATTAAGACTAATCTAAACAAAAACAAATTATAATTATACACATTTGAAGATTTAAACAAAGTTACTTGACATGTTAAATTTCCAAACAACGAGAAATAAAAAGAAAAAATCGAAAGAAGTTCGCACATAAAGTAACATAATTATTATTACACGTGAATTGTCCAATTAAATGTGTTATAGAGTACTTCTTTCAAAAGGACTTTCAACAAATGAATTCACATAAAACAAAATGTTTTTAACTCGATAGAAATAATTTATTAAAGATTTCATTGAGTGACATTTTTTATTTTGAATATTTCACTTAAATCGTTTATATGATGGAATTATTTGTATTAAATTTATTTAAAATATTATATACATAAATTCGTTTTGAATATACCGAAGACAACGACAATGTAAGCAATGAATCTAACAGCAAACAATGAATTTTTAATATGATTTTTATAAGGATTGTGTTTAAGAAACAACAGATTGTTTTGACATAAAGTAGTGTGTGAATTTCTATAAAATAGATTAAGGACGGTTTTTTATTATTTATTTTAACTGTTTCTCTCCGTTTCGGACTGTTTTGTATTTCTAAGAGGCATAATTAATGAATTTTTTAATAATTTAAATAAATCATCTAACTTAATTGTCAGTTATTACATCATTGCTACTTTCAATTAATGTTGATAATTAAGAATATTATATATAATGTTATCTACGAATAAAAATAAGATTATTATTTATCAATTATTATTTTTTGCAGCCAAAATTCAAAGTATAAATTAAAGTCTAAATGCTGCAAATAAACAAGCGATAAATGTAAATCACGGAGATAAATAAAATTAATTATTTAAGAAAACCTTACGTAATTATATAAAATATTTAGATAATTATAATTTTTATTGTGTGTTCAAAGCTTCTTGTCTTATNCAGCGATTCCCAACCTGTGGTACACGTACCCCTAGGGGTACGCGATAGGTTGTTTAGGGGTACAGAAAAAAGTTAGTTATTATGGCAGAAAAAATAATATATTATGTATCACAAACTAATAGTATTAAAAAATTATTAGATAAAAAATGTTTCTTGCAACAATCACAACTTTATTATACATTTTTTCTTTTAGGTTTTTTTTCTTTAATTTAAAGTTACAATATGTAAAATTAACAATACGGTTACTCACTAAATTTCTTAAATGAGGGGTACAATCTAGAGATATGACATGTCACGGGGTACGCTAATGAAAAAAGGTTGGGAACCACTGTCATACAGGATAAGTGTAGAAACAAAAAGTAACGTTGATAATCTTCAAATTTTACTTTCCCGGCTATTATACATAAGAATGTGAAAGTATTGGAGATTGGTCAAAACATGACTCCTAATATTTTTATATTTTTGGACTTAGGCACCTTAAAACGTCGAGAAATGCAAAAAAAAATTCGGGGGTAATTTCTATACATATGGATGTTAGTGTGTGTTTGGGGGGCACGATTCTATTCACCTTGTTTAATGCTTAATAATTCCTATGCTTTATGTCAAACATTTCTGCAATTTTGCATGTAGGTTTGTTTATTAGGGGATTTATGCTATTAAATTTTGGTGATTAAAAGTCGACTTGATGGGGAGATAAAGTGCGTCGTGTGTATCACGTTGTAAAGCCAACACCTACATTAGATAGAGCATCCTACCCGTACGTCATTGGCCATCGATAGTCATGTAACCTATGGTTTTCGTCGCTTTGAGCCAAAAATAGTACCTCCAATTAATTTGGCTTTCGCGTGGGCGAGCGACAACTGGGTTGGGGGCACTATTTGAGGCAAACTTATAAAACGAACAATCCCTTTATCGATTTAGACAATCGATTTAGTAAATTGTTTATTGTTCGGATTAAAAATTTAAAATGCATAGAAATTCAGACCTAAAATTTCATTTATAAACTTCATAATTATTTTATTATTTATAATATTTATTTGTAAGTATTCAATTACAAACTGTAGTATTTTAGAATATGTAACAATAATGTTAATATAAAATATAATTTCATAATTTTATGTTTTTATAAGTTATTAAATAAACGTATTTAACATTTTTTATAAAGTAATTATCTTTGCAATGTACAGTACATTAAATATTAAAATACGTATCATCCTTATTCATTTAGGTTTATTAATTCGATCTCGATCGAATAAAAAGTGAAAATTGATATCGATTATATAAATTATTGAAGAATTTAATATGTCCATAATATTATTATTGGCTGTTATCATCTGTATTATCTCACTGTGGATAAGGTGAGCATTTTTTTATTTATTTGTATTTTCCTCCATACACAACTAAAAATAAAGAATTTGCTAGGTCAATTAATTTTTATTATCTTGATTTTTCTCCTAAAGTATTTAATTACTTATAGTATTAAACAAAGTTACAATAATTTTTAAGTTAAATAATTCATTTATAATTATTTAGTTGTGAATCTTCGTTTTCACGTTCATAACTCGATTCTATCTCAAGGATGACATAAAGTTTTAATATAGTCAGTGCCGAGTGTAATAAACCTCTATGAAATTATATAGATCTGAATATAGTAAATATATACTACATAATAAATAAAATAATGTAATGTAATAAAATAAGATAAAATTTACCAGAGGACACTCCACAGTGCCTACGGGATAAGACGATGAGACGTGAAACATATAAACATTCCTAACACAAACTACAGAAGTTGGTTACAAAATGTCTTTGTTTACCACATTTAAAGTGGTAAATTCAATAGAACACGTGTTCTATTGGTTCTATTGGCTGTTTTGGCTCTCGATCAATACTATTAAACCAGTGTTTTCTAACCTCTTTCTATTGATTATTGGCAACCCAACATGATAATTTTTTCTTTGGCATCCCGTCTTCTTTATCAATGTAGAATTACTGTGCTTTTAGTACTTTTAGTAATACATAATAAGAAGTATGACGTTTCTCAGCACTATATTTCGGCATCGGAGGCAATCAGTATCTGAGTGAATAAACCATTAAACACTGGTAGTTGGTCGTAGGTTTGTGCCTAACGAATGGACTGGCCGCGTATTTTTCCCGGGTTTCTTCACATGTCTAATACGTAAGTAAGGACGTACATCTTAGTAGCCTCTTTATTGTTTCTAACTTGTAAGTAATTGGCGAACTGCCAGATTACAAACCAATTTAGCCAAACTCACACTGTTTATGACAAGTATCTTGTATCTGATAATGTTAGAGAGGTTGAGGCGCACGTTTTAAACGTGTAAACGTGTACGTGTGACGTTCGGCGCCGTTTTCCTGTAAGCCTAAAAGTTTGACAATGGTGTTTGGATAGTCGGTGGAATCACGCTCGACATTCCAAACACCATCGTCAAACTTTTAGGCTTACGGGAAAGCGTCACACGTACACGTTTACACGTTTAAAACGTGCGCCTCAACCTCTCTAATG